>NW_008751880.1:779444-848490 GCF_000715545.1 Opisthorchis viverrini | reverse complement strand
AGTCGCCTGACGAAGACCGCCTTCCCTCTGCTAGAAAGGAAGCGATTGTCACGCCAATCTACGAAACTGGTGACCGACTATCGCCTGGCAGCCACGGGCCCATGAGCCTCACTAGCGTGCCGTGTAAGATGGTGGAACGCATTCTGAAGCGAGCTATGCTAGATACACCTTACTTCCAGCAACCTGATATCTCCAGCTCAACACGGATTTCTTCCAAACCGCTCTTGCGTAACAAACATGGGAGTGTTTATGGGCAGCTTAACCCAAGCCAAGGACGAAGGACTCATGTCGGATGCCATATTTTTCTACTCCTCAAAGGCATTAAAATAATTCCCACAATAGCTGCTCCGCAAACTCGAGTTCTATGGGACTCAAGGTAAAGTTCTGGGCTTGATTAAGGTGCTTTTACCAGAAAGAACATTTTGAGTGAAGATGGGCTCGACCTACCCTTCTCCAGCGCCGGTTTCCACCGAAGTTCTTCAAGACTCCGTCCTAGGACCAGTGCTGTTTCTGATCTACGTCAACGCCCCTCCAGGTGTTCTTGCAAGTCTATGTCTACCTTTGTGGACTTGGAGTTCCAATGCCAGTGCCTTCCGAATGGATGTAGACGCTGCCAAGCAGTGGTCGTTGGACTGGCACCTTCCTCTGGATGAAGGAAAGTGTATCCATATGTCACTTGAAGGAGACTCAGCGAATGCCTTTGTTGTGCATGGTGAGAAAGGACCAGAAAACATCATGAGGATAGATGCCAAAAAGGATTTGGGCATCTGGGTCTCCTCAAACTTGTCCTTCTCACTGCACCATGAGAAACAGGCACAAAAGGCATTCGCCATTTTACGGATGATCCGACGCACCTCCCGTATCACTCGCATGGACTTCCACATACTCTATGGTGCCTACGTCAGACCGGTCCTGGAGTACGCCAACCAAGTTGTGCACTCAGGACGTACGAAAGACGTCACCTTCATTGAGCGTTTCAAGCGGGCCGCCACGAGAATGGTTGCCGGCCTCAAACCCGTGGACTACGAAACGCGTCTCGCGATGCTTGATCACTCTCCCCTGGAATACCGTCGCCTGCGAGGGGAACTAATACTTACTTACGCTCTGTTTGAACAAATCTTGGCAAACAGGTTTTGTACCGTTGACCCAGCAAACACCCGGCTGGGATATAGTAAGAAAATTTTCAAGCTCGGAGCACACACATTCATTAGACAAAACGTTTTCTCATTTCGGGTGGTAGCTGCGTGGAATGACCTTCCTCCGACGGTTGTTCACGCTCCTTCTAGAAACCAGTTTAAAGCACTATTGGACACTTATTTGTGCGAATCCTGGCGCTGGCGAGTATACTGCTCCGCGCTGAGAACATAAAGTGCATTGCTACACTTTTTTCACTTGTGCCTTTCAGGTGAACGACAGCCACTGACCGACAAGTACAAAAGCGACTCGGGAAACTTGGATAATCGCGTCGATCCTGTGTATCAATCAGTGAATCCGTGAGTCCGTGACCTTGACGGCGCGTGTTTCGAAATTTGAGCCTACGGGTTTGTATACGGCGCTCATTGACACAACACAGCAGTGCACTGCGCGGGATGTATTATTGTACCTAGACACTAACTGTCACTAGCTTATTTTACGCCCGCAATCGATTTTCTGACGTACCTAGAATTGTTGAGCACATGGTTTGCTGATGGAGAACTCCTCCGATCAGCTGCTATTCTTTTGTACATCCAGTTCGGCACGTCGGTGCCGATGTAGAAGATTACTAGACGGAACCTCGCCGATCAGCGCGACATACCGCCTACTTACTCTGAATACACAGATTTCATGGACACGCAAACTGCTGACTTGAGTATGCAGAAGGAAGGCACAAATGATGTATCGCATCTGCGAAGCTCCCTTTTCGCAGGCGGGCGATACCGGAGAAAACTTGAAGGAAGGAGCTGCGTCCTATAGGAGACTTGTGCGTTCGAATGCCACTGAAGCACCATGTGTATATGCAGCAACGGAAAGCATATGGCTTAACAAGGGGCACCTGCAGCTTCTTACATCATGACGATCACCAATCGTAAAGGCTTATATCATACATAAGAGCAGTCCGGGAACATTCCCCAGCGCTGTTTAACGTCCCGGAACCAAACAAACTGCTTCCTACCGAGAGACAACAATCCGCAAGGCCAATTATGTTAAACTTTGTTGACCCTGAAAGCACTCACGATGGTTAGGTTTGCGCAACACATGTCCCAACCAACGCAGCTTCTGGTGCTGGGCAGATTTTTTTAATAAAAGGTTCTTGTTGCACAACCGAAAACTGTCACGAAGAGAGTGGACCTTACCGTGGTGTGACTGCGCACCTCAACGACCCGTTGAGCTATACTGGGTGTCCCCCGGACACACATAGTCTCTCATATCATGTTGGTCACTAGCTCATGGTCTAACGAACACAGTCTCCTGGTCCTCCAGCTTGGGGGTTGGAACATATGACGGCTTGTCCCGCCAAATGCCGCTACGTTGCAGTTATTCTTTTGAGCCAAAAAAAGCGTTCAGCTGTAGCAACCTTCCGGTGCCTAGCTGCCATGCCACCTGAAGGAAGCACGAGGGCTGGGATACTGCCAGGTTGCCCAAGCCTAGACAGGGGAAGTCGAGAGGCGGAGGTCGGGTTCGAACCACGGACCTTCCAGTTAGTAGATTCGCGCTCTAACCACCTGAGCCATCTCGCCGAAGGATTTGGTTGAGGACTCTAATCGTCCTTCTGTCTAGGTGTGGGCGCCCTCACAGTATCCCAGCCCACATACAACCATGGACTGCACATATACTGATCCTTTAAAGCCATCAGAAATCAGCAACGCTTCTGAGGCACCGGTGATCGGAAACCTGAAGACGTCTCACATTTGTCCGCAGAGCTCACGTCTCGCAGCCATAAAACAACACCCTTTGATTCAGCCTGGTAGGCGTGACCCTAGGGACACTGACAGGATTTTCTACGCCACCAGTGATGCAAACCAGCAAACTTGATTCAAGGCTTTGGGGTTCTTGCACTGACTTCATCAGACACATTTCCATCGGAGCCAACCCAATTGCCTAGGAATGTAAAATTCTCCACGACCTCCAATGAATTCCCTTGAGTTGTAGAGGGTATTTTTAGAGACTATACTTTTTGAAGTATGACTTGGCACTTTCGAGGTTCACGGCGCGTTCCGAAAGATGGTATGACGGTGGTCCGTCTATTCAACAGGGCTTGTGCTTCGCTTTGGTCTTGAAATATGAGGGCATTGTCGTCTGCGTACACCAGGTCGACAAAGATTTCACCGCCACAAAGATGGATGGCCTAGGCGGTGGCAATCTCCACGCATCCCAGTGCTAATGGAATAGAAGGCATGGAACTATTGTGCTTCGTTTGGTCTTGAAATATGAGGGCATTGTCGTCTGCGTACACCAGGTCGACAAAGATTTCACCGCCACAAAGATGGATGGCCTAGGCGGTGGCAATCTCCACGCATCCCAGTGCTAATGGAATAGAAGGCATGGAACTAGCAAGTGTACAGAGAACAGTTTTGGATCAATCGAGCCGACACGTTTAGGCGGGGTTATCAGGAGGATTATTAATCAGCTGAACTGCACTTAATTTCCCCCCACCTTCCCTCCTCCAAGTGACTTGTAGCATTCACAAGCCTACAAAACCAGCAAAATCTACCAGTGGCTTCCAAGGTGAATCGTCAAATGAAACACCTTGAAATGGAAGATTAAAGTATCAAACCCAATAGGAACTAATTTGAGACTCCACCATCTCAGCGCAAGGTATAGGCAACCACACCAACCGAAAAGATCCGTTAATTGACGTTGAACACTGATCTAGTGCGGTTATCTGAAGACGTCTTACTGATTGGTTTTCCGTCTGCCTTAAAACGGCCAAGTTGGTAACCTAATCACGACCTAGCAAGCTTCAGTGTAAAAAAACGAAACGTTTCCCAGTTGAAAACTACCAATTGTTCACCGAGGCTTTCAGAAACGTACACTTTCCACCTCTCATTCGTTTCCATCCGGCACAGGACTTGCAGAAAAGAGCCTTGTGAGGAAGATGGTTCACGCACTACATGTCCTGACCATCAAAACCTATGAGGTGTAACTCACTCATCAATGGCGGGACGAGGTGGCTATGGGGCAATAGCGCGAGTTTACTGCCTAGAAGCTTCCTTGTTCGAACTCAACCTCTGCATCTTGATTTCCCTTGCCCAGACTTGTATATCCTGACAGTATCTCAGCCCTCGTGCTTCCTTTCGGTGGCATGGAAGCTAGGCACCGATAGGGTGTTACCACGTTTTTTCAATTTTACTTTCGATATCGGGGGCTTCCTTTCTGCTAAAACCATCTGGCGTGCCGTTATCATCATCATGAACAGCACGACACTGCTTCGCTACCGTACAACAGTAATTTAGTTGGAAGCCTCATCGAACCACCTGTGACTTTTCGATGGCGACTGTCTCGGCTTGGGCAACCCGACAGTGTCAGTCCTCGTTCTTTGAGTAACATTACACTTTGCATCCACGGGTTACCACGGTTGGACGGTTGTTACTACTTATTGGTTGATTCGGAAGACCCCGGCAACCTGGCCTCCAACCGTCACTTTCAACATACTTCGACAACTGCCTCATCCAATAGCGTTTATTCTCGTTGATTTTAAACTTTCAGCCCGAGGTTCCCACAGGGTGTGGACCAATGGACTCAATGGAGAAATCTCATGCGCTCCAATCTTCCGTAGTGTCTGCGCTATTTGACGCCCGTCAGCTCATCTGGACTGAACTATCGTCCGTCATATCTGGTATGAACGTTTCCACATGTTCACGCAATATCTTTTAGGTATTAGGGAACAATTTGACCGTGCTGACAAAGGTAGTTTCAGTAATTATTCTCACAACTTTTCACACTAGATCGGAGCGGTGAGATAGATCGTCTGCTGGATGAAAATCAGGCGTTGACCGAGTAAGTTTATGTGCGTTGCCTATGAGTTGCTTCGAGTGTGTTAAATCGCCTCAATGAAATCGTTGAGGGAAAGGAGATAGAAATTCACGGACTACGTAAGTTTTCTATCTGAAAATGCAAACACTAACCCCCCCTACAGGACGGCAACTTCAGAGCTTTTACACGGGAAAGCCACTCTGTTCCACGTGTTCTCGTGATATTGCACTTTCGGATAAGCTTTCCACTGTCAAGGAACACGGGCGGCCTACTGACAAATTGTCTCCCCACAGGGCACGTACATATCGTACGCACTTTGGTGGACACTCGGAGGCACGCAAACGACTACGAAGTAATGTAAGTAGCCGAGTTGTGTTTTTAATCCTAAGGCACATAATCTGTTACCATGAATGAAAATTTCCGAAACCACTTTCACCTTTGTTCCAATCTTAATTAACCGGTTTATGTTTGATAGATTTGCATTCACATTATTCTCGTCTGACCAGCCCTCTTGTCCTTGCACGATTATTCTGATTAATCCACACTGAAAAAATGAAGCACTGCACTCGGGTTTCGTTCATGTTGGATCTCACCAGGATTACTTATCCTCAGTCGCACCAGGATGCGAACCCCGGATATTGAAAATGTGAGACAAGCTTGTTGCCACCATTCAAGCCAGTGCACAATAGACGCACCCGTATTGTCCTTTCCAAACATTTGAACATGTTCACGCTTCGGCGATGCTATTGGTTAATCCAACGCCTCGAAGTACCTTCGGAGATTTAACAACGTTCCAACACTGAAGTTGACGGTAATGGGGTCCAGGGTTTGGTGTTTTAAGTTTCCGAGATTAATTGCTCTGTCCTATCCGATAACGACTCATAATATGAATTACGGTGGCAACTGTGTCCTACATCCTGGAAATCATGCGTCGGTGGGATCACCTGTGGACCACTCGAGCTACTGTCGATTGCCTACTGTGACGCCTTCAGCTATTATTCAAGCTTGCCTAGATCGAAAATAGTTCGAGTGAACCACAGTTTTGTCGATTTCGCGGTAGTTTCACTGTGATTGGTCTTGGTGAGTGACCTGAAAATTGGTTGTTGATCTGTTCACCCAGCTTGGCAATAATGCAATTAAGCACCACCCGGATCAGGCTTCTAGGAGGTAGCCATTAATTGGTGCGCAGTTTTACATTTCAGGGGACCCCCACATATACTGCACCCGACACGGAAAATGGGGCATTTCAGTACTGCATGCTCGTGCAGATAACCTCGACAGTGTAACAGTTGTCTCAGTATTCTGTAAAAATACCTGTGTTTTAACCGCATTCCACTCAATGGAATACGTTGTCGCGTCCGTTCATCAACTTAGGTGACCACACAGCAAGATCAGTTGCAAAAAACCCGTTCAGCTGTACCTCCCTGTCTGCCATACCACGAGCATGAGGGTTGGGATACTACCAGGTTGCCCAGACCTAGACAAAAGTCGCGATGAGAGGCCGGGTTGAAACCACGAACCTTCCGGTTAGTGAATTCGCGCTGCAACCTCTAAACCACCTCGCCCCCAGGATCAGTAGCAGAATACAATCACACGACGTGGGGATGTTCTGTTTGTAAGCAATTGGAGTTTGCGGCGAGTATGCGTCGCTTAGGGCTGAACCTACTAAGTCATGGGTTCGGCGGTAAATGTAGCTCGGATGAGCTTAGGATGAGGCTTCGAAGGAGCGTACGTGTGTTTATGGATGTTGCGGGGTCTGAGACTCATCGGCCAGGTTCCATTAACTCAGACACTCCTTTATAGGAACGTTCTGTGGGTGTTATCCAAGCGGATCGTGACTTCTTCTTTGGCCTGACCGTTCAGCAGCATGTCTTCACCGATCGTTTAAACCGACTGACATTCGCCAGCGCCAATTCACTTGTTGTAAATGGAGAAGACCTTTGGTTTTTAGACATTTCGAGAGCCGACTGAAGAGACACTTGCAGTTTCAATTGAAAAGCTGTGGAGTTGGAGATTCTTCGCCATTTTTAAAGACACGCCACTGCAGCCGCGCAGTGAGGTCACAGCATCCTTGTTAACCTCGTAGAGGTGTCGTCCGATTCCGAAATGTCCCACACTACTCGATCCAACACTTATGTGGCGGCGAGATGGCTCAGTGGTTTGAGCGCGGATTTACTGAAGGTTTCAGCCACACAATGGTACACAATAAGTACATCTGGAGGCAACATAGCCTCGACTGATTGTTTGCGTCTACTCATAGGAGAGGCGAGACGGCTCAAGTGGTTAGAGCGCGAACTTACTAACCGGAAGGTCCGTGGTTCTAACCCGACCTTGCCTCTCGACTTCCCCTGTCTAGGCTTGGGCAACTTGGCAGTATCCCAGCCCACGTGATTCCTTCTGGTAGCATGGCAGCTAGGCACCGGAAGAGTGTTACAGCTGAACGATATATATATATATATATATATATGTTGGAGAGGTTGCCCACTAAAATCAATAAATCGTACACAAAAATATACTGCCCTGATTCAGAGGTGCGTGGGTATTTAGTCACTTCCGGAATATTAGGTGTGACCCGTATCTCTTCTGTTGTTAGCAAAGGAATGATGCCTCATTTGTAACTCTTCTGCATTCCAGACATCTTTGTCTTCCTCCTCTCCGGTCTCCTCTGCCATTGGGAGGGGTCTGGGTAACGCATTTCCTCCTCGGTGGGATACAAAACCAGCTCAGAAACGACACTGTACTCGCGAATCTCTTGGTGTCATTCCTTCGTTTCCGATAGTCCTAGTCCGTGATGCACAGTCCTTGGATGAAGTGGATGATGACTTCCACGAAAAACCCGCCAAACGAGATAGTGTTTCACCAGGTGGGCATTGTTAACTGTATATTAACAATCGTCCAGTGTTTCCCTGCTGGCAGTAATTCCAGTATTTAGTACGACACAATCTATTACCGGTTAACATCTGCACTATTTTCTCGGTTGAATTGGCCCCTATTTTTCAGTCTACTGGATCCTCATACAAAGCAGTGGCTTAGATGCGAAATTATGCTTCCTTTTTTGTGATCACGTCAGGCTGGTGTCTTTTGCAGTAAACGTATGGCGAGATTTACGGGTACGTTTACCCCTATGTAAGTTTTAAGAGAAAGCGAAATTAGCCGAACTAGGGAACGAGGTGTAAATCTGAGATACCCATTTCATAAACAAGCGTTACTGGTTGTGTGTGGCTTTTTAGCGAGCATTTCTGAAATTCTTGGCTGACTTTGCCTCCTCATTAAATCTCTATTACCGTAAATGAATGCGGTAATCTACTGAAGCTAGTGCGATTCCATAACCAGTGCTAGAAAAAGGCCACCGTCGGAAGATACTGTGTATCATAGTAGGCCGGTGGTTCACTGCGTATCCTTTGACTTGGTTGATATATGCCTTAATATCGTGAATTTGAAGTTAAATTACAATTATTTGGAATGAAACTACATCCAGCAGGTCAAACCAGTTTGTGTTAAGAATCCCAGAAGCACTGCACAGGTGCTTGATGGGAGCCATCAACTATGTTCATCTCATGAGTTTCTGGAAAGATTGGAACCCGCGAGCTTTCGGTCAGTAACCGAGCTGTATACCATTCAGCCGCTGTGGGCTAATCGGCAGTATGATCAACTCGTACCTAAATAGCGCAACCATCCTTCAGTCACATGATCCACATCAAATGACCCGGTGCCGATCGACTCGTAATAGGCGGTTTCAAACCGATAGCTGATCGTTATTTCTAGATTTCGTGTTTCATCCAGAATTAAAAAAAAACATATATCTCCGATCTTTCAGTCTCTGGATACCGTGCAATCCGACTGACGGAGGATGGCTGATGCACCATCAAAGTTTGCATTCCAGGTCTATATACATTTGACCGTGTATGTTTCCGATGCTACCGCCGACTGCTGTTAGTGGTTGGCAATCAGTCGAAAACTACTGTCTCCCCTCTTTTGGAATCGATACTTATAGAGTTAAAAGACAGGTAGATGCTACCGAAAACTACGCTTGGGTCCATTATAATCTGTTATGGGAACCAGATCCCGATAAACTGACTCCAGCGTGTCTACAGACCATAGGTTTCCACTTCTCACAGGTTGAGTGATACTTCCGGATTTCATAATGATCCAGTCATGCGCCCCCAGTCCTGCTCTCGTAAATTCAAGCCTCTTTTATCCCTATTTGGAAACTTTTTCGTCATTTTGCGATAGACATCTGGTCGTGGCAGCTACAACCACTGTGCGACAAGCACATGGTTATTACAGCTGACAATGTTGATTGTGTGAGCACGCCACTTTGAACTTATACATCTGACTGACTTAGCGGTATGCAAGTTCCTTAGATTCAAAATGCTGTGAAAACTTGATACTTCAACCAGAGTTCGAAATGAAATTTTTGTGTGGGACGGCTGTCACTGTAATCGAACAAATTCGTTCGCTCCTTGCACGTGTTTCGGTACTGGTTAAATACTGACTAATTCGCTCTGGCCATTGATACCAGGAAGATATAAACCCTTTCTATGGTTATTCACATAACTGACCAGCGTTTCTCGCAGATGACCCGATAACTAGTAGGCCTTAGGTTTGGATTGTTATCCCCATGATATAGTCAGTTGATGATGATACTGCGTATGCCTGAAACTGTTGACGAGAAGATCTCACGACTTCTCTTGTCTACGTCCACCTGATGAGCCACAATAAGGACGATAGGTCTCGTATGAGATATTGAGTTACATCTCTACTGTAACATTTGATTACTGCCTAAAACTTTTCAGGCCTTTTTGAGAATTGCTTATTAGTTAGATAAGTAGTGTGCTAAACGACACTCGTATTTCTATGCTTACTAATTGTTTGTGCCTCACCATTATATCTAGACCCGTATTACTAAATGTAATGAGTGTAGTGTAGTGATATTTCTTGATAATCGTTTATGTTCGATTCACAGCTCCTCTCCAGAAGCCAAGTGCTGTTGTTGGAAGTGTTACATCCAAGAAGAAACCGGCAGCCACTCCGAAAGGTCAGGCTTTTAGAATGACTGAGTTTAGTCCTCCAACTCAGCAGTATGATGCGTCATTCGCCATAGAAAACGCAGTGAATCACTCTGATCTGGCTGCTGTTGAAATTACGCGGCTTGACTCCGTTGCTTCCACAGCTCCCTATATGCGCGCAGATACTGCCGAGTAGGTTTTTGAGGGCTTTTTGTGAATGTAATGATCCGTATTTTTTTCTTTTCTGATTTCTTTAAAAAACACCTTGACTTTTTATATTGGTGTTTCCTCATTGTTTATCAGGATTCTTGCTTCGATTTGATATCAATACAACCGTTTTATATCTATCTCGTACCCTGTTGCGGTGAGTTTTCATAACTCCATCTGTTCGACTGTGAGCCCTCGAATTAAATCGGATTAGTCTCACTGCTCGTTAGCACGTGGCACACAACCGATCTCAGTGGTACACATGCTCTCATTTTCCCGGCTAATGTTCGCTGGTCGTTCCGCTAGTTTCCATCACCAGTTAAAATGTGAAGGCGGCAATTGGCGTCAAAAATTGGAGTAATTGAGGCGGTGATAGCACAGAATTTTTCGCTTAGTTAATCATCCCTCACTATTTGCGGTGTACTATCCCCCTGCATTGCACCTTTCTTAAATGATTTTACCCGACCAGTCACGTTAAGTCCCATGTTTGACAAGTTGAATGTGATTTCTACGCCTACAGTGAGCAGGAGTCAATCACGTTATCAATGGACATACAACAACAGACCTCGAAGTTTGTCTTCAGACGCCCACCTTCTAGTCGGAGTCGTTCCAGAATGGTGGCCTCTCAGCTCCTTCAGCGTCATCGTGGATTGGCATTACGGGCCCATCAAAATCGTCGGACGGTTCGAGCTAAGCATCGACAGGTTTCCAAGCGGCATTCGCTTACGAGAAATAAGCGGAAAGATCTTGATGAAACGACTGCTGACGCGTCCCTACCGTCCGATTTCCTCGAATCTGAATACTCGCTACGAATTCCAGAAGTCAAACCGGAGATGAACTCTGGTATGCTCAGTCTTCTTTCAGATTGTTCGCTGCTGAATCTTTAAGTTGTACACCATAATGTAACCGTTTTTTATCTGTTGGAGGTAGACTTCTGGATATTATTCAGTGTAATCATCATCTGCTACTGACGCTTACCACAAACAAACTTTATGTGCCGAGGATTCCGCGTTTCAAACAGTCGGTTGATTTATCGTTTTTCACAAACGTTACTCAAGCCAACTGCGTTGAATATTAGTTCAGTGGAATGTCAAGGCAAACGGAAAATCACAGCTGTTCCTGGGTTCAAAAATTGTCAGTTGGTGATATTGTCTGCTCTCGAATTTATCTTCCATTTTTAAAATTAAGTTCTTCATCAGGGAGGTGATTCTAGCAAAGGATAGTGCTGCTTTTCGGATCCGAGATGTGTTGTGTTGTGTGCATGTATAATCAGTTCTGCGAACACTAAGTAAGACCGTTGGATCAGTGTGGGATTGCATACTGGTGTCCATCGAGTATACTCAGAAGCACACAAAGCGGTCGAATCCAAACAGAGGCTATCGACTCCCACTCGTATATCTGCCTTATGTTCCTAAGCTCGAAGTGGACATCGGACGTTTGCAAACTAAAAGCATACCTACTTGTTCGTATGCGTAAGGTCTGTGGTTAGTAAACCGTCCATTCCCTGGTTCCCAGATCCTCGGACTTACGCTTACTCATACTTTCACTGAGACCTGAGTTTGTCACTGACAGTCGGAACCGAAACCGCTTTCCTAACAAGTCAACCGTATCGCACCAAAAGATAGGATAGCCCGTTTAACCAGAGTTGGTAATTATGGTGCAACATTTTCTAAATCGAAGGGTAGTGTGAGATTCTAGAGAGGGTGACCAATGCAAAATGTACTGATTTCGATTGATTCCTCTTCGTACAGGACAACCACTAGATCGACCAAACCTCGTTTCTCAAGCGAAGGGTATCCTCTGGATTGGATTACGTCTTCATGACAATGTGCAACTTGATGACGTTCCTCAATGTGTTCAAGTTTTAGTTTCACTATTTAATGATATCATAGCTTTATCGAACTTGTTTGATCTGCGCCAGCTTAACCCGCCAAAACCTGAGTGCATGCATTTGCACCATCCGCGTGGTAGTGCTTTCTGCTGAAATGGTAGTTCTGGTCGATTTGGTCCGCTCCGTCCCTATTTTTCCTATCCAAGCGCATAACCATTGTCTGCCTGCGCAAACGACGAACTATTACGAACGACATTTTATTCGTTTATTCGCTTTTGTTGTCCTCTTATGACACTGAAGAAATAACGCGGTTTGATGTTTAGTGTTTAGTGGCGGTTATTTCGCCAGCGCGGCTCATTTGGGTAAACACGGTCCACCAAAACAAAGCAAGGTTGACGGCGCAAGTAATTCCTCAGTGCTGGTATGCGAATAAGGCTGTGTTGAAGATCATTATGATTCCGTCTGACTATTTCAACAAAACAGGTGTGATGAAGAGCGCAGCTTTGTTCTGAGTGAAACTCCCTGTCGATCGATACTGTTGGCGCAGTGGGCTATATACGTATGTCTTCCTCATCCTCAGCATTTGCCACAAACTTATATGACCCTCGCATTGTTGATGTACACATCAAAGTGGACTGCAAGTTCCAGCTGGGCATTCGACACATGTGATCGCTTAACCATCTGAGCACCCCACTGAGAGCCGCCCGTTACTCTCATTTCTGATAACTTGTACCTTCAAAATGTAGGCGTTTAAGCTTACCAACTTATTTCCATGAGATACTTCAAAATATGCACCAGTGGGCATCGAATGCACTTACTGTGAGTATTCCAGTGGACAAGTGACCTTATTATGTAAGCACCTGACCTTGGGAGGGAATTTTTGAAATGATGGATACTTGATTACGGCGCTCAAGCTGTATACCTTCACTTCAGTAATGGAGCTAGCCAAGGTGGATTTCGGAACCCAGCTTTTACCATTGGGTGATATTTTCACACTTACATCACACCTGTTATGAGCCAGCAGGAAAACTTGATGCAAGCACCATGACCAGAAAACGTACGACAGCCGGATTTGGAAAAGTTGTTCGGACCACGTGATGGATACGCTTTGGTGTGTTTCCACTGGAAAGCACAAGCTGTCTGACAGGTTCATAGATGGCCTTCTATGAAACATTCGAATGAAGTAACTATCGGTTCACGTCCTAATAGGGATTTGCAGCTCTCTTTAGTGTGCATACCAACGGTGAACTTCGTATGTGAATACTAGACTCCCGTAGTAGACTGGGCAGAAACCCATTCGTGCCAGAGGTGTGTAGGCTCCACCAGGAGCTCAAGATATCCCAGTGGCTACGACACGAAAGTTTAAACCCAATCTCGGCATCTCGATTGCTCCTGTCTAGCCTTGAGAAACATCAGCAACATCAGCCCTCATGCCTCCTTCTGGTGGCCTGGCAGCTATACATCTGAAGTGTGTTTCAGTTGGACGGTTACTTTTACTTTATTAGGTCTCACCAGTTTCTCTTATGAAGTAACGATCTGTGTGCTACTACTAGGTGGCAGGATTTTAGATTATCTCGAACCTGATCAGCCATAGTACAAGCAAAGCAGTAATAATGTCCTTATGAAGCAAACAACTCAGCGTGCTCACAGCTGTGCATCCGAGGTAAATTCCTTCGAATGTGTCTTTTTGAACAGGCTACGAACTGATGCTTGGAAACCATCCTTAGGACCTGCTGATATGCATTTTGGATGCCACAAGTGACGCAAATTAGGATAATGAAAAGCAGCAGCGTACAAGTGGATGGTCGGAGTCCATGCTGTTATTCCAGATCGAGTGACATACGACGATCGACCCTCGCGACCGGTAACTGACGGCTATGTGGTCTATTTAGATTCATAGATAATTTGTTTGTAGGTACAAAGTTGTCAAGCGATTTCCGCTGTCACGGAAATCTGTACTGCAAAGGAACAGTCTGTCATTGCCACATCTGAAGTAAGCGATCACCGTTATCCGTGCGTCTCGTATCCAATCCAATATGACCACCCAATCGTGCCTCAGCATCGCTTAGTCTACCTTCTTTGGCGTTCGTGACACCAGCAACCACCGTAGAAGGGAGCCTAGATAGTCATTAAAACTGTCTGTGGCAGATTCAGAGCTACAGTCTGGTGGAGCGTAAGCAGACGCAACAAACGGGATACTATGAACCTCACTTTCTCTATATTCTCTCAAAGACGTCAAACGTGGTAGAGGCGACTATCAGTGGGTGTCCAATCAAGTAAAGACGCTTCCGCTCGATCGCTCAGCGCATCCGGTTGCAGTGGCCTCTGCATCACCAGAGTTGCGCAGCCGGAAGCTGGGAGAGAGCCAGAAGGCAATTAGTTCAACCACAGTACTTGCGTCCTGTATCCTTGTTTCTGACAGACAACGTACATTAGTGCAGAGGGGATCCAGCGTACGAGAAAGAGCCACCTGTTGTCCTACTTGCTTCAGTGTGCCAACATTAAAGGCGGCTAAGTAGACAGGCTTTCGGTGTTTGCAAACGGAATTCAAAGTGTTAAGGTTGTTACTGAAACTTGTAGCTGATTGTGATGCATGGCGAGCAAAACGGTCGGTCTTAGTGTTGAGACCTGAGGAGAGAGTATTCAAATTCGGGTGGGGTAAGGTAGAAATGTAAGCAGGGGACGTCAGTGGTAGCCGCCCTGCTGTATGCAGCAAGTAAGGCTGATGGCACCACGCGACGGTCGATGTGGCATTAGTATATTTGTATGTTTGCAGTTCATGGTTGTACGTGAGCTGGAATACTACCAGGACGCCCATACCTAGACAGAAGGACGATTAGGGTCTTCAACCAAAACCGTTGACTCAAAAGCCTGACCACAGTGCAGCGGTGTTTGGCGGGAAATGCGAGCTCATTGCAATTATTTTTTAGCAAGTTACTACACATGCATGTTCGCATGCCAGAGGACCATCTGAATCTCAGCTTTTTCCCAGCCGTGGGTCGAGTGGAAGCGACAAGGGTTGGACAGTCTGGCGACGATGCATGGACGCACTACCCATTAAACTTAATCGGATTCACAACTGTCGATTCTCTGAATGGATATGCTGGCACTCAGCTCCTCAATGGTTATTGAAACTGGCAGACATAGTTCAATCACGCAGTCACTGGCGATCTTGCATCAAAGCTAACCTCTTCAATGCGCAGTTCCTCGTTTCCTCGGAGTAGTATACAATGCGAACTAACTGATTCGGCCGTCCCCTCCAATTCCTAGCTATTCTTCCTCACTCTACCATTTCCATGTAACCTAAACTGTAACATCTGAAACCAACATACCTCCGGTACACTGTTTAGGGTTGACATCACCACCTCTTTCACCTCTTTCATTTGGAATATTCCAACCTATTCAGTGTGTTCGATAGTGCTCCGGACTCCGTTCTCTTCTACACTATTGAAAAAAATTCTGTTCTATTTCTAAGGGCAAATTTCCACCATAATTTATGAGTTTTTTAAGATATATTCTTCCTCTGTATATTTAGTTCAAAGCCTCCTCTGAGCTCCGGAATTCTGTTGAGTTTCGCACTCGTCATGCTGCTCCGCTGCATGTTACTTTGCCATTCTGTAAAGTATCATTTCAGGAACGGTTGTAAACTGAGACGCCTAGTACTTGTCCATCTAGCTCCTTTCAGTTGATTGCTAAGGCAGAGTTGCGTGGCGTCACTGAATTGCTAATATCTTGAATATTCTTATACCATTCCTATTTAACAGGCATCTCAGCCCCTGTCCCCCAGCTAGCGGGAGAGCGAACGACTGAACTAGAAGAGTGCCTTCCTTCACTCGGAGGATCACCTACTGCCAAGGATAGGCAATTGTTTAAACGCCCTGAAGTGCCGGTGGCTCAGACTACCTCTTCCTCGAAGCCCACGCAAGCAAGAAAAAGCCAATCGGTCTTGAACCAAGTAAATGATGTAAGTTAATCATGGGTTTTCCTGGGTGTAATGCAGCAGATTCTCCTAAAAAAGCACCCATGAGGTCAGTCATTATTTTTCCTCCCTGTCAGGCTTCCTGTACATGGAGTCAAAGTGGAAGTATGCGCACCAAGCTTGTTTGCTCATTCCTGAACTTCCTCGATCTTGTTCGGTTTGTTTGGCCCTCTGATGTGGAGTGGCAATGTTAGCATTCAAGACGTACGAAGTCTTACGCCCAGTTTGCTTCGGATAAGTAACTTGTGAGTCAAACAACCGCAGATGCATTCGCAAGTGCTTTGGTTTTATTCATGATCAAGTAGAGCAAACTCGTCCAGGGTATATTTCCCTCACAGCAAAAAGTCTCTGTTCACTGTCGTCAAACTGCTCTGTCTAAAGAATAATACGTGAATATGCGTACGTTGCTGTCGATTCATGGGGCTACCTTCGGTCAAGTTCGGTTCGCTAACTTCATTTGAGATGACTTCGCTATTGCTGTCTGTTAACGCTCTGAAAGTCCTTTTGTTTCCCCGTTGCAGTTGGAGACGCAGCTTCCGTCACAATATCCTGAAAGCATGGATGTCCCTTTGCTTAATCAGGATCATGGTATCCGGTATGTTTCTACTTTCGCTTATTCGTTATTTTTATCCGTACTGTCTTTTTAAAAGCCATTCCTCAATGGTTATTGAAACTGGCAGACATAGTTCAATCACGCAGTCACTGGCGATCTTGCATCAAAGCTAACCTCTTCAATGCGCAGTTCCTCGTTTCCTCGGAGTAGTATACAATGCGAACTAACTGATTCGGCCGTCCCCTCCAATTCCTAGCTATTCTTCCGCACTCTACCATTTCCATGTAACCGAAACTGTAACATCTGAAACCAACATACCTCCGGTACACTGTTTAGGGTTGACAAACTGAGCCGTACTTTAGTCTCTACTGCAGCCTTCCCAGTTTCCAATCCCTCAGACGACGTCTTACTTCACACTCGGTCTCTCGAGGACAGGTCCTTCGGGCTCCGATTCTGTCCAGACGACTAAAAATACAGTGGCAGGTTTCGTCGGAGTCTTAAACCGCTCTCACTATTCCTAGTCTCCGGCTTTCCTCCAGTCTGGTAGTTGATTCTCCAACGTCGACTGGTAGAGCTTGAAGTAACTCAGTAGTTGAGATATGTGAACTTACTGCCTGGAATGTCGGTGGTTCGAACCCAACCCCGGCATCTCGACTGATCCTGTCTAAACTTGGGTAACACGGCAGTATTTCAGCTCCCATGTCTCCTTCTGGTGGCATGACAGCTACTTAGCGGAAGCGTGTTACAGTTGAACGATTTGCTAGTTTAGCAGCAGTAGTTGTAAAAAAAAACATTATTCAGCTGTAACACCTTTTCAGCGCCTAGCTGCCAAAGGAAGCACGAGGGCTGAGATATTGCCAGGTTGCCGAGGCCTGGACAGGGGAAGTTAAGATGGAGAGGTCGGCTTCGAATTTCGCACCCTCCTGTCAGTAAATTCGCGCTACAACTACTGGGCTATTCGCCCCCTGAACTGATGTTTGTCTTTGATTCGCTCTTCAGGTGTAGGTTTCAAGTTGCGTTAACGACGGGGAAAACATTCCTTTTGAGCAAGTGCCTCTTGTGCATTTCTTGGTGTTGTATTTTGTCTTTCGCCATCTTGTTCTGCGGGTAGGATGTCTTTACATTCCTCGTATTCCAAGGTCCATCTAAGCGAACGTGGACCAGACCTCGGGATCGCGGTGGAATGCGTTTCTTGCACTTTATTGGTGCGTGTAATTAATGTATGGCTTGCCTCGGTGACAACTCTGTAGGTCAAAGTGGTCGAATCAACTAATGTATCTTTGGATTCCTATACAGAAGACGGGCACTCACTGTTCAACAACAAAACGGCACTTCTGTTTGTGGATGGGTCTATAGGGGGAACCTGGGGATCCGTCAGCATGGCGTTGTTCAGAAACTTCTCTGGTGTGTTCTTAATGATACTGAGATATTCTTGCATAGCAGTACCGCGGTCCCCTACAGTTTCAGTGACATCTGTTTCCATCTCTTCTCTGTAACTTATGCATCGAACTGTGATAAAATCCGATTTCGGTTTGTGTCACCGGACACTTCCGCACACCTTGTATAAACCATACGACGCACCAATCAAGCTGAAATGCATAAGCACGTTTTACGATAGCTTTAAGACAGTGTTGGCATTTCGAAGTGTTGTACTTTCTCACTGAACCTGAGGAAGACTTATAAAGTCTCACCTCTTTCATTTGGAATATTCCAACCTATTCAGTGTGTTCGATGGTGCTCCGGACTCCGTTCTCTTCTACACTATTGTTGAAAAAAATTCTGTTCTATTTCTAAGGGCAAATTTCCACCATAATTTATGAGTTTTTTAAGATATTCTTCCTCTGTATATTTAGTTCAAAGCCTCCTCTGAGCTCCGGAATTCTGTTCAGTTTCGCACTCGTCATGCTGCTCCGCTGCATGTTACTTTGCCATTCTGTAAAGTATCATTTCAGGAACGGTTGTAAACTGAGACGCCTAGTACTTGTCCATCTAGCTCCTTTCAGTTGATTGCTAAGGCAGAGTTGCGTGGCGTCACTGAATTGCTAATATCTTGAATATTCTTATACCATTCCTATTTAACAGGCATCTCAGCCCCTGTCCCCCAGCTAGCGGGAGAGCGAACGACTGAACTAGAAGAGTGCCTTCCTTCACTCGGAGGATCACCTACTGCCAAGGATAGGCAATTGTTTAAACGCCCTGAAGTGCCGGTGGCTCAGACTACCTCTTCCTCGAAGCCCACGCAAGCAAGAAAAAGCCAATCGGTCTTGAACCAAGTAAATGATGTAAGTTAATCATGGGTTTTCCTGGGTGTAATGCAGCAGATTCTCCTAAAAAAGCACCCATGAGGTCAGTCATTATTTTTCCTCCCTGTCAGGCTTCCTGTACATGGAGTCAAAGTGGAAGTATGCGCACCAAGCTTGTTTGCTCATTCCTGAACTTCCTCGATCTTGTTCGGTTTGTTTGGCCCTCTGATGTGGAGTGGCAATGTTAGCATTCAAGACGTACGAAGTCTTACGCCCAGTTTGCTTCGGATAAGTAACTTGTGAGTCAAACAACCGCAGATGCATTCGCAAGTGCTTTGGTTTTATTCATGATCAAGTAGAGCAAACTCGTCCAGGGTATATTTCCCTCACAGCAAAAAGTCTCTGTTCACTGTCGTCAAACTGCTCTGTCTAAAGAATAATACGTGAATATGCGTACGTTGCTGTCGATTCATGGGGCTACCTTCGGTCAAGTTCGGTTCGCTAACTTCATTTGAGATGACTTCGCTATTGCTGTCTGTTAACGCTCTGAAAGTCCTTTTGTTTCCCCGTTGCAGTTGGAGACGCAGCTTCCGTCACAATATCCTGAAAGCATGGATGTCCCTTTGCTTAATCAGGATCATGGTATCCGGTATGTTTCTACTTTCGCTTATTCGTTATTTTTATCCGTACTGTCTTTTTAAAAGCCATTCTTTTTGTTGATGTGAATTCTTACGCATCTCCGCAACAGCTTTAAGAGATTTAGTCCTGTATGGAGAGTTACTGTATTCCGAGAAGCACTGTGTAGCTATTTCATCCCTATCAAAGACCATCAGCAATGGGAATCTTACGAATCTCCAGAGCGATTCGAACCTGCGACCTCCTGGCCTACAGCTGAAGACTACACCGTTCGGTCGCGAGCGGCTGACCAGCAGTGTGATCACTTTTCTGTTAGACAGGCAATAGCTCCACGTATCCCTCGATCTCAGAATACGCGTCACATGGTCATCTGGTTCGCTTTTCTAGTGCGATCTTATCTCACTGCTTATTAGCCGGTTGGTGCTGAACGGTTTAGCCTTCAACCACTAGCAGAGGATCTGGGTTCGAGTCTCCTCCTAGGTTTGTGAGAGGCGCACTTCTGATTCTGCTTTTCCTGCTTTCTACCTCGATCCGCTGGGTCAGCGTAGTCAAATTCAGCTCGGAAAAGGGCCTTTCACTGGGTTAAAAGCTTCATTTTGTGACGTGCATTAGCGCCTGACCATAAGTACGCCAGGGAGCAATAGACCAAAGGGTGGTATAGTGACGTCACCAGTCATCTACCCATAGCGTTCCTCACCAAGCAGCATTCGGCCTTCCATTGTGGGCTCGGTAACGGATAGCGCTGTAATGAATACTGGATAATAAGACCTAAAACGATATTTCCTGATGCTGAACTTCACGTCCTAGCGAGGAAGACGTGACAGATAAGGTTTAACTACAGGTGGCAAATCTCTTGAAAGTTCAGGTGTGCCTTCCGAAACACTTCCCACATTAATACGCATTTTCGGTATGTGGCTTCGAAAAATTCCATAGACAGGGATTACCGTTAGACTGATACCAGTATTATATGACTCATAGTATTGCTAATTTGCGCATTAGCCGCCGCAACTTTGTAATGATAGGTACCACAGACGCGCGTGGTGCAGCATTGGGATTTCCCCCTGGTCCACGACTCCTTGACCCAAAGGTGGGCAAATTATAACGCACAAAATTGTAAAAACAACATCAATGTGACGTTTACTGTATACATGTTACCCACGTTTATTCTATGGCCCCACTGTATTCAGTCCACTCTGCAACCAACAGTACTTACGAGATGAAGAGCCAGGGCTGCACACTGTTCACTCGTTAGTTACTTTTTGTTCCATTTGTACCCTAAATCAACCGGGATTAATCAGTATGTCAAATTCTCCAGCGTTGTTCCCCTACAATGTTAGCGCTTTTAAATTGAATACCTGGCTCAAGCTGTGCTCGACAGAAAATCCGCAAACTGGACTACAACTTCTGGAAGAGTCTCATATAGTAGTGATCCTAGCAAGTTCCTTCATGGGCATATGCATCTACCGAATGGAAAATTACTGATTTTGCCTTGTGGAAGTGACACTGTTGCTGAACGGCTTCCTGGGTCCGCTAGTAGTGCCACAAAACTGGCCGTGTTCTTCTGGCGTAATCCATAATTATCCAATTCCCCATTCGTAGACAACCAAAAGCCCGTTTGGACACATTGGCCAACCCCACAGGCATCCATATGAGTCTATGAGCATTTCCTCGGTTGACTCGAGTAGCATAGTGGTCGAGAATTCGGTCACCATAAGTCCTGGGTTAATTCAGTAATCCGTTTCTTCCATGCTTCCCATCTTGCTTACTTCCTGACCTCTGTACTTACCCACCTACCTACTTTAAACTATCGATCTCCTGGGGTAGAATTAGCCCAGCTTTAGGAACGTCTCTGATTGAGGCTGCCAGTGGGCGGTGATTGCCCGCTAGACCTGTACAACCGTAGTTAGTCATCCAAGCACCTATATTGCACCGGCTTAGCACACAAGGACCGCCCTCACAACAGTTTGTCCTTGATCTCAGCATAACCTGACCAAGCTAGAAAAATCTCATGCCAGCCAGACCGGTAGTATATCGACTACTGGCTAGCTCCTAGTTTAGTCTCGACACTCACTCCCACGGTTTAATCCAACACCATTTAGTCAGTATTTTTCTCTGGACACTACCTGAATTTAGCAATTGAAGTGAATTCAAGCGACACTGAACATTGCATGATGTTGCTGTCTCACCTCACAGGGACTAATCTGAGCTGTGTGTGGTTCCACCAGCTATAGATGGTTCGATCTTGCAAAGCGGATTGCTGTATTGAATAACGTTCCTCCTCAAACACGAATTGGCTCGTTTTTCCCAGCATTACATGCCACAACTATTTCCCAACAGCGGACTTCTGTTATCATTTGTTCCCCGGTTTTTCATATGTACACTAGTCTGTGCTTTAGTTCATTTCTCATTCTGCTCTCTTTCTAGAGATGAAGAGCACCCGTCCAGTGAATCCCTTGTTAGCAAAGAAGACAAGGAGAATCGAGTTCCTTCGGTGGCTCAAGTTGCTTTGGGTTCCGAAGCACCAGGTAGTCGTTGCGAGGTGAAAGTCGTCGGTCCAGTGGAGCGCAACAAAGAAGCACGTCGTCACTTAACTGGCCATTCGTGCGCCAGTTGTAAAGAGGCAAGTAATCATTATGCTCAGTGACAGCGAGCAATTCTTCTTCAGCCAAGTCGTAATGCATCACCATCCTGACTTTTACCTGATTGTGATATAACAAGTGAAACCTCACTTTCCAGGTTGGTGCGCGACATAGTGTTACAGTCTAGGCATCCGGTGGGGCGAGATGGCCCAAGTGGTTAGAGCGCGAATTTACTGACCGGAGGGTCCGCGGTTCGAATCCCACCTCTGCCCCCCCCCACTTCCCCTGTCTAGGCTTGGGCAACCTGGCAGTATCCCAGCTCCCGTGCAACTTTCGGGTGGCATGGTAGCTAGGCACCGAAAGAGTGCTACAGCTGAAAGATCGATATCTAGGCACCCGCTGTGAAAACATGTAGCCAGCCAACATGTCCAAGTCAACAATCAGAAGAGAAAGTGGGATCATTTTCAGATGCATAATAATACAGCGGAATGCTTGAACAGTTGTTGCATTAGGGATACAATTGATCAAGTAGTCAGTACCAGAAATAGGGATACGAACGCTATACGAGAAGTATTACCTTCCGCGGAAAAACTGGCGTGAAAAAAACATTGTCCAACCTTTCAGCCGATGCTTCTCGAAAAAGCTGATTTTATTGGAGAACCTTACTGATCCGCAACATGCTCTCCGTAATTCCTTAGTTAGAGAAGTGGAATTTGAGACGTTTTCGCTGTTGTATTTGATGGGTTTCCTGCTGCCAGTCGTCAGAATCCGAAAATCCATGAATGGTTGCTATTTATAAGGGTGTAAATGTGATCAAATTAAGTATCTAAAATATCCGAGTTTTTCTGTACCTGCGAGGTTAACGCTGGACAGATGTTCATCCTTCTGCTGCACACTGAAATGCTCCAGAGACTCGAACGGTTTTCCAGGCGCATAATAAGTCATCAAGAAACGGGGAGATTGTTGCGTGTAAAGTTCCCCAAAGGTGGTGCAAACCTGCACCCTGTACCGACCTCTTCTGAAGGTCACCACGGAGACACCTTATAAGCAAGCTTGGTTTCAGCGATACGGCTTTGACTTTACACAGTCTCTTCATAGTCTAGTGACCCCTCGGATAAAGATAAACAGTGAAAATCTGCAAAGACAAAAACCCGACGACAAACGTTCTCGATAATGCTCCAGGTGGGGGTTGTTTCTAGGATGGAAATACCGATTCTGGGCAGAGGGTGGTGGTTCAAGCAATGATTGAAATTCGAGTCCTAACCGCTACCTGTGTACTCAGTAGGCAGGCTGACTGACTGGATGACTTGTTTTGTGGCACTACAGTTTATCGACTTGGTAACATCACTATCCATCCACTCCGGTTTGTTTGTTTGCACGTCCAGAAAGCCTGTGATCGATCGATGTCGTGGATGAGGATCGTTTTTACTGTAAAATTTTGAGAGCTTTACGAATGAAAATGCCGATCATTGGAGGATAAAAATAGTGTACGCTGTCGAGAAGATAATGCCTCACTGATATCGGTGGTAATGAAGGGCCTCTTTCAGGCTTGATTCAATCAGGTCAAGATGCCCGCTTCTTACTTTGATCCAGAAATATAGGAAGAATGTGGCAGATTAAAAATGCTTTGCGGTACCACGGTGTTCTTCCAGATGATCTTTGCTTTCGGCTGAGGTGTTTTGGTTTGCTACCAGAACAGACTTCTGATCTGTGCGCTACCGTGCCATGAGTCATCACTCAATGGGTTGTCATCGGCTGCAAAAGCTGTTTGTGTTTATCATTGGGATTTACTGTCTTGCAACCATATGAATTTGGTTTGGGAAAGGCATAAAAAGAGAAAGCGGGAGGAGGACTAATGCTCTTTTATCACAAACATCCCTGCGTGCTTACTATAATAGGCTTTCGGGAGCTCAAATGTTACAAGGGAAGCTTCATTACTGACAGATTTCAGTTGGTATCCAATATAGTGCTTGGTTACCTCGTTACCTTAGAATAATTGTGATCCACTTCTAAAGTACGGGAACACAGCTCAACCTTATCCCTAGGAGAGATGGTTGACTGTTCAAAACTGTCTGCAGTTGGACTTTTGATCCTTTGGTTATTCCTCCGTGCTTTGCATCTGAATCGTGGCCTTATGTTGCAATCTTCCAATTTCAGTATTATACTTCACTGGGCCTCTCCAGTCCTCAAGTGGCCAATCGGATTCACCGATGCTCTAAACATCGTGCTCTTCACGGCTCACCTCCATCCACACCTAAAGGATTTTGGGATATTTCTATACCTGATTCGGAATATCCTGTTAAATTCGAAGACTCGGGAAAGGAACAGATCAGGCGCTTAAGACGACGACACCCTCTCAATTTCCCTGACAAGTCGGGCCCTTCAACTGGTGCTGAACGAGTCCATCGGCCAGATGCCTGTTTACGGGATGCTGGCAATCAAGCCAGAAATCTTCAACGGTGACCGCTTTTTGGGCCTAAATTTTTAATGGACCTGCCACCTCATTCGTTTTTATTACTGTACCATTATTCTACGTTTCCCTTTCGTCACTGTATCTACAATAAACTGGACTTTTCACTTTGCTTCCAAGTAGTCATTGTTTCTGTGCATTTATCCTTCCATTGTCTGTGCACTCTTTAATTCAATCTTTGTTATATCACTACTCTGGATAGTTTTTGTCCGATTGCCCGATCCTATAGACCGTTCAGCTTTTTACGGTCCTCTAGTGCCAGGTTGCCATACATACATGTATGTTCTTACCAACGGCTGGGTACCTTGGCAGCAATTTCTGTAATTTCTGCAAGCAGCATGGCAACATGTTTCGCTCAAATATATTATTATCATTCGGGTTTACATGCTCTTGAAAACCCCACGTTTTCACGGTTTTGTTTACAAGCATCCAGTCTGCACGTGCATTCTAGGAGTGAATTGCAAGGGTTCAAGAAGAATTAGAGGCCCAAACTAAGAGATGCTGACTACTGGCTTATTACGTGCGCTCTGACTTATTTAATTTTTAAATCATTTGGTACATCCCCATCAATTTTGCGTTAGTTTCCTATTCTGCTAGTTTATTAGTCTAATCTGTTACTAGTCCACTAGTTCCACTTATCGTGCAATAAGTATCGGTGTTGCTGCTGCTTCAGTCTATTACATATACTTCTCGACGTCGTTTCGTAGTCGGGTGTGCTATCGGACGGATCTGATCCAAATAGTATCTCGACCGTGTTGTTACGTACGGTGTAAGTAATCCGAACTTATTTGTTAGGTCCTATTGTAGGTTTGTATGGGGGTGATTCTGTTGTTTGTGTAGTCTCTGTAAGGGAACTTGTTGGTCTGAGGAGCGTCGCTGGACTAAAAAAGTGTAGAAACAACTATATGTGATTGCAACTGAGGGCGTATCAGCAAGCGTTTTGCCTGTTGGGCTCATGGTTTTTTCTGATAACTCGCCCAGTTCAACTCTGCTGCTGTTTTCGAGTACTATGAATTGCGCTTTAGCCACCTTCAAAAGTTTAGACATTGATCAGGAACCGCTTCTCGCTTACTAGCTTCATTATGTCCGGGCATCTGTAACTAGGGGAGTACTCCACGAAATACCACACGTCGCTCTCAGCTATCTGTTCAACAGCTCAGTGCTGGAACATTTGCGAGGTCAAATTATGCGTTTCCGCGCCAAGAATTCTCTCTGTAGCCAGTTGGTAGTTGTACCGTGTCGACTCGATGTGGAATTAGCTACATTCATTCGTCTTAACTTTCCGCGGACCTTGGCGCATCCGCTTTCTGCTGCGTTGAGGATCAGTGGCGAACATCAGGTCAGCTGTGCAACAGGTCCGTACTAAAATATTTGGAGTGTCTAGGCGACAAGCCAGTCCATGTCTAACAACTGAGCCCGTACATTCGCTAGAGCTCCGACGGACGATAGAAGTCACACGGATGACGGCCGTCGACTACCGTCCTATCACGTTTTTCACCTTCAAATATGCTCATGTTAGAGTCTCAAGACCGGTGAAGACGCCCCGTTCTTAGGAATTAACCACTTTTGGGGATTGGGACACAGGAAGTATAACGGAATAGCTTGACATTCTATAATCTTTCCAATTTATGCGGAACATCTTCGACTGGATCTAAGATTTTGATAACCATCTTCGTTGTTGCAACTTCTGCATCCGTACGTCTCCTTACAGAATACCTGATATGGTGGTTGCGATTCAGTGCAACTAAATGACCGACTTCTAATCTGCGCTCCATTTTTAACGGCCAATTTTGCTTTCGTGGCCTTAACCTAAACCTCCCCGAATTTGGGTACTCTTTTGAAGTTGACCGTGATACTGTGGACATTAGGAATAATCAGTCGGGTGGTCAACTTTTGTCTTTCGCGCAACTAATATCGTATCTTCACTCTTTCTCCAACTTAGTCATTCCATTAGTTAAAAACCTAAACAGCATAAACACGACTATTGTCAGCTTTTCCTCGAAGAGTCCAGAGTAACTTGAGGACTGTGGTCCCATCCTTTAGAGTTTGACCGACCTATATTATTTGCCTGGTTTTGAGAAGGCATAAATGTAGTGAAAACATACGATCTACCTTGGTGTCTAATGAGTTCAACCGCTTAGGTCAGCCAAGTTGTGGGACTATCAAGCATTCCGTCCTTTATGTACGGACTGTAAAATAGCCAGCCTGACGTCAACTAGCCAGTGAACCTCATCTCTTCGCAAAACTTGTAAAAACTTCCAAAATAACATCCGTATTTCCTCAACGATGCTTTCTCAGTTGGTAAATGCTACACGCCTGAACAACGGTTGCACAATTCACAGACAAACTGAAGCTCAGGATTTCATTGTTCATATAATATTGGGCATTTGGTTCAGAACATGGTGTTGTGGAAAACCTTCAGTGCCAAACAGCCGTTGCTGGTTACGTTTGCCAAAATTCACGAAATGTAATTTAATCTACATTACTCGAACAATTCATGCTTTAGAGGACGTGATACTCTCCCGCGAAATCGTAAGAAGGTCCCCCATATTTTCACTCCTAGGTGATCGTGTGGAGAACTGTTTATCCGCCGATTTACCCAGATATTGTTTTCTACATATGTTCTGTCCATTTCCACAGCAAATTTTGCAATTCATGCTACGCACAACTTTCACAGTCCTTCGATGTAAACCGATCGGATCAAATCATCACTATTCTTTTTCTCGGTAAGTCGTTTCCCTTCATCACTTTGTTAAATGGTCTTTAATCATAGTTGGTACGCAACCCAGACCAAAGTAAAGGATTATTACTCTGTTTTGCAAGTCAAGCCTACAGCTTCCCAGGCCGAAATCAAGAATGCGTATTTGGAATTATCAAAGAAGGTGCGTTACTTGCTGCGTAACTTACAACCTATTAGTATCATCCGGATACCGCGGCTCCGAACAGCAATTCGAAATCTCGGTTTGTGGATCTAACTGAGGCTTACTCGGTTCTTGGCAAAATCGAGTCTCGGCAGGAATATGACGCCTATCGCAAGTTACTGGACCTTGGTCTTGTCGGTGATGGCTTCCGAATGTATTATCCCAAACCCAGTGGTGAACTTGATGCGGCTGCTTTAGAAGCCTATCAGGATGAAATGCGAAGGTATTACTCAGGTTTTTGGTTGGTATTCACTTTGAAAGTGAGAATCGTTTTCAACCCGTGGAGCATACATGGTCTAAGGCATAAACACTCGTTTTCTATGATTATTAACATCAAAACCGCTCATATAACGAGGCCTATTGAGGCCTTGCCTACATGCAGTTCTGAGTCAATTTGAAGTTCGATGAACTACACAATGCAGCTGGAAGACACATTAAGGGCACTAAAGCCAAGGTTATCGAGTTTTGAACATAGAAGTAAGCCTTTATTCACTTGATTCCTGCCGCCTTGGTGAACTGTACGTACCTATCCAACAGTTATGCAAAATATTGAACTCATGTCAATTTAT
The DNA here is from genome assembly GCF_000715545.1 of Opisthorchis viverrini. Taxonomy (NCBI): domain Eukaryota; kingdom Metazoa; phylum Platyhelminthes; class Trematoda; order Opisthorchiida; family Opisthorchiidae; genus Opisthorchis; species Opisthorchis viverrini. Next base: position 820,540 of record NW_008751880.1, on the reverse strand, counting down.
CTGGCGGTCCTTGAATTCAAAGTTATAAAACTTCATTTTCACCTTAAACTTTTATCAGACTGCGATTTAGTAGTATACTACTACTGTTCTCTTAGTGAGCCCCTTTCACTCGCAAGTTACGCAGTGCATCTAATATACAACTGATACAAAATGTAAAAGTAATCATTAGCCACTGAGTGTGCAGGAATTCTCCTTGCGTGGCTACAGTCCAAAATATTTAGAACAACCCCATGCTTTCAGTTACGTAGCGCGAGTTTCGAAGTTTGGCTTTCTTGGCACCAAGGGGAAACCGAACATCCATCGTCTTTTGTGGTAAGCGTCGCACGCCCCCACGTTCTTCGCCTTTTTAACTGAGTTACTCGCACATTGTAAGTAGTATAAAAATCGAGATTGTAGGTTCAATGTGTTGACCCTGGCACCCATTGGAAAGAGCAAATGAGACTTACTTTGTGTTCGTGAACCTTACGCCGCGTCGCGACCGACAGCTGCAGCATCTGCGTCAGAATATTGGACTTCCTCTTGTTTCGAATTTCAGCGATAAGACTTGAAAGTGTGTGTTAAAATGCGCCGCTTATTTTAACCGTATTCAGCTTTGGGTTTACTACTCGGAACATAATTTAGCTCAAAATGGCGCATTCCTCTAAATTTCGTCTCATTTATCAGTTGATTCTGTAGGTGTCATATTTTTCGCACATCTTCCTTTCTAAATAATAATAATAAGTTTGGGAAACCCACTATTAAAAAACGGCTACCGATACATTTTCGCATGGAGCACTTCCTTCAACCGCTACTTAGGTTAGTCCCTAAGATTTTCACTTTGCAATTTGACACGTCGCTCTATTTCCATCCAGATACGTTCCCATTATAGCTTAACTATTTTGAGCATAACAAGATGTATTCGAAGGGTCAGTGTATTTGATAGAGCGATAATCAATAGCATATCTTATTTTCAACGTAATGTTTTCCCTTAGGAATTAAATCATTCATTTTGGGAACCATTAAGTGTCCTCTTTTCGATTTCGGGGTTATTTCGTTGAACGAAAATTCCGTACCTTCAAAACTGTCTGCTTTATGTGAATGTTTCCTTTGGAAAAGGCCACTCTGTGCGGATTTTCGCACAATATCAGTTCCAAATATGTTTTATGTTTACATGTGAATATGGGCACATAGGAGGGCTCTTAGGAGGAGACCGGAGCTGAATACAGTTGGTAGTATGGAATTATCAGTAGTAAGAATTGTTGGAACGGTTAGCGTTGGGAGAATACTGTTGGTATTTTCTTCCATCAGAGTACGCGTGACACCCTGCCACTTTTAATCCACTTTTCAGTTGCGAGTTTGCAAGGAAGTACCATGGTTCTCGATTTCTGTAGCCTTTGCAACTGTGGGAAAGTTGCAGTTCCACATACTATAGGTAGTTCAGACGCTCTTGTTAGAACTAAGCGCTACTCTGTTGTGGGACTTGAACATGGTCCTGAAAGACCTTAATTTCGAGCAATTTACACTGAATGGTTTCTCCATGGCCTGCTTAGGCGAACGTATGTGTATAACTGTATCTTAGTAATGCCTCGTGCATGACCGAGGCATGAGCACCACAACCACCAATTGGCTCGGTTCTCAGACTACATTCATTGGCATTTTCACATTTGCGAAAGCATACCGTTAGAACGGTCATTCTTGTCTTTGGATTACTGCCCCTTGTCGGTAACATCAAAATAAGAAACGTTGCGGACATACTTTTCACCCACAATTATTCCTAGTGTTAGCACTTCCTGGAAGTTTGTCATGTAAACACACGAAAGGACAGCAATAACCGTTAACATTGGTCGTTGCTCTCGAGTATTGATGCTTGTAGTGCTTTATGCCACGTGCTCACGTACTTGTTGTAAATGAGCATCACTCACTAAAAATCGGTGCGTGAAGAAGTAACCTTTTTGTGGGGAAGACCGGGACCACCTTCAAACGATAATTCTCGACACTTGGGTTAGATATATTGGGAACCCTCAGTATACGGTTTCTATAGTATTTGTGTTGACCCAGTATTCAATGGGCCAAGCTGAAGTTGTCCACATAATTCTGTCGATTCCTGAATATAAACTATTCAACTGACGACCCTACTTAAAGTTTTAAGGTAGGAGGATGGTGGAATTTAGCTCTCCACAAGTTACGAAGTTTTATACATCAACAGATCTTTCTTGCGTCTGTTGTTCGGGAGACAATCTGTGCGACACCCCGAATACACGCGAATTCACATGTTCATGCAATACAGTTCGACAAAAGCATCCGTTCCCTTGAAGAAACAATGCAGGATAACGTGAAACCTGAATGTGAATTTGTCTCATGAACTCAGCTCTCCGTGCCGTATTCGTGTTAGAAGACTGTCTCTTCCGGTTGTACTATTTCTAATAACACCTCCACTCCGGCTAGAAATGTCCTTTAAATGAAGGGCCTCGCTTCCTCGATATCTTTTTGTTTCTAACCGTGGTGTTCAAGTTAAAAACCTACAGCATCTACTGGTGATCGCAGCCATCTGTTGACTTCGTTAGAAATTTGAGTACTTCTAAAGAGGTCCCAAAAATTCCCAATTCTCGGAGGACCCGCAAACCAGCAAGCCGAGTCTTGCAAGTGGTGATTGCAAACGGTTGACCAGCTGCACCCGCTCTACATTTTGGATAGGGTGATGAACTGTGTAAACCCAGTCTGTGTTTTCAGCTTCTATTGTTCTTTCACATCCTAAGCGTACCGCTTTCCACTAACAGATTAGACTTTCGTTCTATTTACCTGTGAATGGATTTTCACCCAATTTGATCTTGTAGACGGTGGTATGAGCGATTAGGAGAGTGGACTCGTGCGCATGGAGCGTACGAACTAGAGCGTGGTGTAATGATGGACCCGGTTTCGGACGTGCAGCCTGAAGCATCGCCCTCTGCTATTGCTGAAAATGAAGCACGTTCGTACATTATACTCGCTACATTTTCTATGATTGTCATCGGATCTTACGCATATTATGCTTTTGGATGAAAATCACCCTTATTTCTCCTGCCTTGTTTTACATGAACACATGTTGGAGTATTCATGTCCAGCGTACCATTGTGATCAGTGCCTCAGAGGAAAACGCAATGTAAAGGGTCTTACACCGGCCTATAGCTGGGCCTATTTTTCCTCTATTCCTATAAAGTCGCCACACAAATGTACTTTGGAAACCTACGTTTCGTCTGTCAGTTGATCGACAGATTCTCTTGTTTTGCACGGTTCTGTTTGGGTGAACTTAAAAGGTCTGAAAGTGTCCCACCTCAAAATTAGGGAAGCAATACCAAGAAATTCACAGTGTTGATCGCATCACTTCACGGAGAGATGCCTAAGTGGAGAGAAAACGCAGCTAATTGTAATAATAATTTTCACACCTACCTTAGGGAAATAACTAGCAATCGCTATCGACCTATTTATGGTTCATTTGGGATCGGCTAACGAACTTGCTTTTTATACGTCATGGGTGGCCTCGTTATTAAATGTACTTCTGCAGAGATTTATAAATTCATTTCCAAACCTGGATGATAACTTCAGAAGTTGTCCCCCGGCTCACAATTCGCTCCTCTTTAGGAAGCTAGCTCATAAATTTCTGCTTCGTGATGGTGGAAACAGGTGTATTTTCAGGCTTAACGCGCACCAGAAATCAACGAACCACATTCGTTTGTGTTTAATGTGTTGCAGTGACTTTATCAACGAAAATGAAGCTTATTCGTCCCAGGTGCTGTTGTGCTGACTTAATGGAATCTTGAATATGTGGCTTGCTCTGTTGAGCAGTTAACTTTTAGTCGTTGACTTGCATGCTAGAAAGTATCAAGGATGTTCCGCGTTTAGTTTACGAAGTAGTTTTGTGAAGGTTTTCTCAGTCATAAACTATTCAGCAACGGACAGCTTTCTGGATCTCTTCAGGGGTCATTAGCACTGTCTGAGTTTAAGTTAGATCCATGAGTAAGCCAATCAAACCGAGGCTGAAGAGCATCGGTCTAACAACAGACGTGTAGACATGAAATCTTTATCGGTGAGTGTCCTCCGGTACGACTGATTGTTTTGCCATGATATCTAACGGATTGATTATTCAAATCATGCTCTTGATTTGGACTCCAGCGCACGCAGTGTTGATCAGTCAGGTTTCTTATGCTACAGAAAAAACTCGGGTGAAGAAACAACTTTCTGCGTAATGATGTACATGGAGCGGTAATGCAGTGTCTACTAACCGAATGTTCAGCTCAGCCAACTGGTCAACAACAGTTGGATCCACCAGTGTCAACTATATTCTCCAAAACAGGTCATAATAGTCTAGCGTCTAAAGTTAATCCGCAGATAACCATGTGACTGATGACTGGTTTGGTACAATGCAGGATAAAACCGGAAATTGTAAATATATCCTTGTTCACAGTAGGTTTCACACTTTTTAACGAAGGCCTTGAACCAAAGTTGTGCTTCGGATTGTATTTTCCCTGACGTGCACAAATAACCAACGCAAAGAAACGGATACGGGAGATACTCACAAATATTCGCAAGCATCGAAATATATTATTGGGTTATATGTGGATTGAGGTGGTCTGTCATCAGGTTTTCTTAATTGTACTGTTTTGTCATGAAACGAAAGTCGTTTTTTGCAGTCTTCCCCGTATTCATGGCCGTATAAGCAGAACTTTCTGGAAGGCAACCCTCTGAAGGTTTTTCTATCTTTTGGCAGGACTTTCCACAGGTTTACACAATGTTAATGGGCCAATCAAGTTTTTTACGCCTACAACCACATGAATGTTCGGACACGTTGGGCTTGCGTTGATCTTTTTACTGTACTTGTTGACGCTTATTTTACTTGTGGTCTGATAGGAACTAATATCGGCTCGCTTTAAATTAGAGTCACTCAGCAGGATTTATGGTAGGTTTACACGCTCGTTACACGGAAGAGAAAAATTGGTTAGGCGTTGAACAGATATTCCTTATTCAGTGTTCTAGTTTCATGGGGCTGATCTTAACTGTCAAGTTGAATAGCTCCTTTCTATGGGTTTCCACCAACTTCGGTGGATTGTTGTGTTTGTGATCTAAGTTCTCGAGTGTCTTTGTCTTGGTGAAGTACGGCAGCGAGCGAGTATTGATGCACGAGGCTAACGCAGATAGACAAAGGAAATGCGTCACTGCCCAAGGCTTTCATGCACGATACACACCAACACTTTCGACGGATGCCTGTCAGACGTTTGTGTATGCGCATCTGTCTTACGCTGAGATGTGAATCGACAACCTTGATGCGTGATTCATCTGACCACATGTAGACGGTCAACGGCGAAGGCCCAAGAGGTCGTACAGAAGAACAAAGAGGAGACGGAATCCATTTTTCGATGATGAAGGACGGACTGCCTGTTTACAGCCCCCCTCATGCAACACCATTAATAGGGTTTGTGAATTTACTTGATGGAAGTAACGTTCCCTCTTCCACCAATTAATATTTATCGTCATGCATAGTATATCATACACAGAAAATCGAAACATTTGTGCTGACATTTTTCAATTGAAAATCCCATTTAAACGAAACTTCAACCTTGAAAGCAAGTCCATGTACTCAGCATGCACTAGTGATCTAAGAGTATATTTAATGTTGCAGGAGCTCGTGCAAGAGGTAAATGAAGATAAAGCCATAATCACACTAAAGATATTCTGTATAGTAAATCCTCTGTTTAACCTCTTAGTTTTATTCAAAATTCGTTCAGATTGAAGGATAGCTAAGTACAACCCTAAGCCCACCTTTCGATCGGCCGGCTGCTGTCTCATCGAAGTAAACAGAATGAACATGGCTTATTTCATGGTTAACATTACTTGGGCCACAGAAACTCGGTACCCTTTTAGCTTAGGTTCTTGCATTTCGGACTTCGGTGCCACCAGGCCCTCAGTAGTCACATTACGCTGAGTATGTAAAAGCCAGTGCAAAATACACTAAAGGATGGTTAAGCACAGGAATGATCTAGTCCAGATAAATGACGTAAACTTCGTTAAATGTTACTTTCGAATAAATGCAGGGATCGCAGCAGCGTTCTCCTAATAACTCGTGTAAAAAAGACGAAACTAAACTTTCAGTGTATCATTTGGCGTGCCAACAATTTTTGATAATGATTTACAGAAGTAAAATATCAGGTTCACTTGATTATCAGATGGAATCATGCTTTCCAATACAATTAGCCAACTAGCGACCTTTTTTCATCGGGCAATGGGTGCAAGCTTTTCCGTGTCACCGAATTTGTTCCGACAGCTTCACTCCGTATGAAGGATGCCGAGTTTATGGTGGTAACCAAAAGCATTATGAGCTGGGGAGCAATAATATTGCTCTGAATGAACTCGGAAACCGCAACTACCTGATGAGTTTCGAAAAGGGTGAAGCCGTTCGTGAACTGTCGAAGAGTTTTCAACAACCCGGTGAGAATGGTGCTCTGTCTAGACCATGTATTGCGATAATTCGAACAGTGTACCAACGGAAACATAAGGCGATCTGTGCAGCACGTTCACTTGAAGAAAACCGTCACAGACAAGGAGTTAAACTAAATTCGGTTGGGTTCCCTGTTGAAACCAAATTAGTTTGTAAATAAGAGTAGTTGGCAAATTCCATCTACTCTGAGTTCAAGAGGAACATAGAGTTGACGGATCCTAGGGGATTCCACCTATCTGATGAGACCTGAGAAGGGTAAAACAGGTCGTGGTTTGTCGAAGAGATCCCAACAACCTTGTGCTTAGAGTCTTTAAGGAGGATATTTTGCTGCCTCCGTGTTGTCAACAATTCCACTCTGATTTGAAAGTCCTCTGGTGTGTACAGATGGCTGAGATGTATAATTTGGAAGATGGACCACGGGGACAGTCAATACATTGTAAACTAATTCATTAAATCCACCAATCGAGATACAGTGTCCATGTGCATTAAGTGTTTGCCGTAGAAATTGGGCAACAAAACAATATATCTTTTCCTGATAAACCAACAGATAGGATGAAAAGTTACTGATCGACAGGTTTGTAATCCGAACCCGAGCCTGGATTTTTATTACTCTAGTATGTATTCGGGCAGTCTGATTGCATCGCAACCCTCGTTTTTCCTTCCAGCTACACTTCGAAAGGTACCTCATCTGAACGACCATATTATTATTATTATTACTATTATTAGTGATTTCTCGATCTCACCACAGAGTAGGCGGGCAGACAAACTATCATCACAAAGACGTACGGAACGACTCGTTGTGGACTGTGCAGTCCACTCAATTAAAAGTTTTTCATTCATTGACCAAAAAACGCAGCGGTACAGATCATGCTTGACGGATTGTGTAAAATCTTCACAGGTGACAAAATAGACCGGAAGACAAGCTTGAAGGCTCTCTATGTAATTTATCTCCATTGCGAATGTTTTCGATATCTGTGGGAAAACGTTTATGATGTATTTGCTTCCAAGTAGCTCGATAACTGGTACTTTCATTCACTGTGATTTATCGAGAAACGAAAGACATCCAATTGTACTACTGGGCCATCTGTCTGTCTGTTGTGCTTACCCAGAATACTACGATATTTGTAGGCCTATCCTAAGTCGGCGTCTTTGGATTAGACTCCGCACATGATTTTTTACATCCAACATCATTGTTACAAGAAAACTGTTGTAGTTTGAGGGAATACCTTCGGATTGAGTATCCCCCAATGTAAATCTAAGATGACTCACTCGAATTCTCAGACCTTCGCTTGGATTTACTGCTAGCACTTCATAAAAAACCGTCGTTCGATTAGCTTATCTCTGTACTATTCCTCCAGTTATCCTTGATTTTTCTGCCTCCTTGGTAAATACCTAGAATTCTCCGTCTTTGAGGTGCCTGTAGGGAACATCTACTGGGGAAACGCTTGAAATGCTGCAGTACTGTCTTAGAAACCGCTTTAGTACTATACTTCACTACATTGTTGCCTTCTTTCATAGGTTTTACTGTTCCATGGTCAAATCTGCAATTCACTTCTTAGCGACATAAGCTCCACTCAGATGTTCAGGAAGAGAGTACCGGATGTGTTTTTCGCCATCCCACAGCAAACTCAGGAAGTGTTGCAAATTTACCCAAACATGAAAGGCCAGTTGTATTCTATCCCATCAGTTGTCGGTACCTTATTCTTTAAAGCAAACACTACAGTAAACAAACTCAACATGATGAACGGCACGAAATAGTTGGAAATGCGAACGGGCAGCTTGGTGCAAGACGGAGTTCAAGTAGTGCCAATATCTCCCCAATTTTGAATATGGGACCATTCACTGGCTAGGTTTGCTAGTTTAAGCCGGTTTTGAAAGGTTTTGTGCACCCAATAACATTCCGCAGGACACCTCCTTGTTGCTCCAGTAGAACGAGAAACTTGTTTTACTTCTGATGCGTGATCAAATGCACGGCCTTTCTTGGAGTTAAAATCCAATCTCAAGTAACAAATTATTTGTAGCAAATGATTTGTGAAGTGTGTTACTTTAGTGGTCCAGAAATTCCTAGTATACGACGCAACCGTTATCTCATTCAGGAATGGTGATAGAACTGCATATACATGAGTATACAGCCCGAAGTTATCGTCTCAAATAGAGTGGAGACGTTTAAGACGAGCTGGCGAGCTCGGCCAATAAACGCAACTGAGCTACCAATGTTTTGGCAGATTATATTTTTTATGGGACCCGTTTTGTTTATATCTTATTTGTTGTAATAACCAAGTTTGGTATGGTCATGGTGAGTAGGAATAAATACCTTTTTGTGCGATGCACTTTATATGACTTGTTGAATCTCTTCTGGTGCGTACCACAGAAGAGCAGAAAAAGGTGGAAGCATAATAGTTGTTACAAACAAATCAGTCATGAAAGAAGAACGAACGTCATGATCGATTCCTTTTTTCGTGGATTTTTTCACCGAATTATGACAGCACTGTACTGAAAAAACTGTGGTACCTAACATTTTCGTCTTCTGCACACCTGTCTGGTCACATGATAATTTCTTCCTAAGATCTAGGAATACAAGCAACCCTAATAAATTTTCGGGATTTCTTCATAATTTTGTTCATAGCCACACCACTCTCGTTTGAACGGCCGTGTTCCTGTTCTGGCGCAATTATTCCGGTGAGTCCACACCAAAGGGAAGCACTGGACTCGAGTTTCGCTCTTATTAGAGCTCATCAGCAGTACATATCCAATGACCGTGCCGGGATCTGAACCCCGGACTTCTGACATGCGAGGTGGGCTTATAACCACTACTCCACCAACGCAAGTTGGACGCATCTGAATTATCACGTCTGAACGGGCGAACGTGTTCACACTTGAACGATGCGATTGGTGTGCCCGACTCATCGAACGATGACCCGGCACGGTCATTGGATATGCACTGCTGATGAGCTCTAATAAGAGCGAAACTCGAGTCCAGTGCTTCCCTTTGGTGTGGACTCACCGGATTAATTACGCCAGAACAGGAACACGGCCGTTCAAACGAGAGTGACGTGGCTATGAACAAAATTACCTATCCCGCAAAACCCCAACATTTCTTCATAAGCTGGGTAGAAATGTACATGGACCAAAATACCACTTAACGCAAATACCCCAAAAACCCCAAGCTTCCGAGATACTGCGGTCTATCAGCCACTGATTTTTCGCACACCATACTATTCTGTGGACGCTGCTTTTCGGAGCCTGGTGCTAACCGTGTGTTAGACATTGCCGGTCATACGATTAGCTCGTGAGTAATGAAGACATTCGTGTGCGATAAATAATATCCGACAATTGAGCCAAAAATATCAGTTATTCACACACCAAAATACTTTGTTGAATGGTAAATTTTTGATAACATGACACCGGTTTAATTGTGTTCGTTTCGTTGTTTTCAATCCCTCCAACCCTCACCGTCCCGCCGTCAGCCGGAAAATCATTACGTATGACAGCGGGCAAAGGTCATTCTGATGCTGGAAGAAATGGTCTTGGACCACAGCGTAGAGACAAGTAAACGCATCGATAAACAAACGTTGCTGACCGTTTGTTTCTCGGATGTGGCTTAGGAGTGTGTGGAGTTTATTCGATGAGTGAGTCACCTACACGTAGAATCATAAATCAATCTACATTTGGACACTGAAGAAATATCAGGTCGTCTCAACGTAAGAATTGGAAACAGAATGAACGCAACTCAGAGTAAGGCATGGGTTGAAAGCCGAGACGTTCAGGCCTACGGCCACTTCGAGTCGGGCGATTTCGGTCCTCAAACATTGGTCAGGCCAAAACACGTGAGCCCTCAGTGACACGTTCGTGGTAGTTTCTTGTGGTAAGAACGCGGAAAAAAATTAAAACTTGCTTTTTGATTGATGAAACTCAACTAGAAAACTGATATGACTTCGCACTTTTTGAGTTTTGCGATACTCATTATGATACTCATGACGTGAGAAACGACATTTGGATTTGAAATAAAAATCGTCCACACAAGTTCATGGTGTAAACTAGTCAACCCGCGAAATGCAACAGCTTCGAATAAGACACGTATGGAACAAAATTCTCATCTGAAGTTGTGTTTCAGGTTCCATTGAACAAAGAATTTATTAGAAATTTTAGTGGATCAATCGCCTTGTTAGCCCGTGGCGTGCGATTTGTTCTCGACGTGCCGCTGCTTGTTACCATGACTTACCGAAATACAGTCGAAAACTGCCTTGTAACAAGCTCGTTCGTAGGACGAGAAAGGAGGATAGTCCTCGAGTACTTCACGGCAGAGTTGTTAGCTGTCTCAGCAGAACTAGGGTGCAAGAATGGACGTCTGAGGAAAACTTTCATTGAATCCCCGGAAAGTTCTGCGAGCTATCCACTGAAAACCTACCGTTTTCTTTGTTTCGTCGGACGAAACCAACGTAAAATATATTCTCGAAATAGGTTTTGTGGCGTTTATTTGTTTGTTTTTAGGTAAAATACTAGGTTGCATTCGGTTAAGGTGCAAACAATATGATATTGTCACTGATCGAGGGCTTTAAGAACCTGATATGGACTGCTGGACAGAATGTTCTTATTTCTGGAATACTGATGTCTTAATCTACCGGGGTGGAAATATCATGAGCCGAAATTTAATTGGGCGGAAAAGCACTGCAGTTAAATACACAAATAGTATCCGATATTTCACATCAAGATTAAAAACTAGAGCTGAGTATCGTCAACTGCGTTCGTCTCTCCATGAATAAGAAACATTTCATTCTGGACAATGCATAACAAGAGGGGGCGTGACTGAGGACGTTTACCGAACATTAGTCAACGTACACCTACAATCATCACTTTGCATTTATGGCAAATATACTCCCTGTCAGGTTCATAGAGTGAATGCTGAATGTGATCCTTCAACTGCACTGTATTTCTCAAAGTAGCATCGACTTTGTGGAGGAATGTCGTTTGGATTGCTACCTCTATTATACCATCAACTCATTTGACGTATTTTAAAGATAATTGTGTAGGAAGCTGGAGCGGTCGAAGATACTGTTCAAATGCAATCAAATTCTGTTCGGTTATATCGACAAAACTAATCTTATTAGCAAAAGTCAGCCGATAGATGCGAGTCAATTTGTTGATCCGGTTCGCTGTTGTTTCCCTGAATTACCTACGGACAATACACATAGAAACACGAATAGGACGTCCACCATTGTCAGGGATTCTCAGTGAAAGGTCAAAAATAGCCTGGAACAACATCCCACTCTGAAAATCGGTTCGCATATAAGACGGGCTCGTCTGTCGTGACTGGATGGAAAGAACGCCTAATGAACTTTTTGATCCGCCGGCATCTCAGCACTTGATGACCTGAGTATACCAGAGAAACGACTGGGTTGAAGCAACAACATTTGGGCTGCGCATTAGTAAATGTTAAATAGTTCTGATCTTTCTGAGCCAGAATGGAGTTGAGATGGCTCAGTGGTTAGGGAGGGGGCGAATTTAATGTTCGGAAGGCTCGTGGTTCGAACCGGAACTCTGCCTGTTGACTTCCCCTGTCTCGGCTTGGGCGATTTGTCAGTATCCCAGCCCTCGGGCTTTCTTCTGGTGATATGGCTGCTAGGCACCGAAAAGGTGCTACAGCTGATAGATTTTATTTTTTTTCCTATGAGATCATTTGTTGGAAATCCTGGCTGGCTTCGAATAGAGTAGGATTCATGAACCTATTTTACTTGCAGCTTAGTCCCTGCAGTTGTTTGCGACGACGTACCTCCAATGTGAATTTCCACGGCGCACCGATAAAACCACGACTGTGCATGCTTTTCAGCTTGGTGACAGACAGTATCGTTGTTCTATTGTCACGCGTTTGTTTGTTGGTCAAGTAGACCTAACCATTCATTATCCATATGACATACGGTTTAGGAGGACAGTGAGACCAAAACCGACAGATGTCAGCTGCTTCGTATTTGTTTGTTACGACCTGCAGTCGCTTGAGAAGAGGAATAGGAAGATGGAATTATGTGAAGAGGTAAAGACCTCTGAAACAAGGTGTATTTGAAATGCTTTCAACTCTGCTATTGGTGGGGATGGTTTTAGTCACACGCCACACAGACTAATTTCGGTTTCCAGTCGTTGGATCTCCTTCAGGCTTTTTTGCGCTTCTTTTAAATGCATCTAAGTAAATCTCTTCTCGGGAAAAGGGAATTGATAAGCTATACTTCTAAGTATCCTGCTTCACTTGGTCCACCAAAAGAATTCAAAATAGCTAGGGTGAAGCCTGCGTACTTCTAGTTTCTCGCGCAATGCTTGTTAGGACAGCTTCTATGTGGATAATACACTACATCTATCGCAGCGATTTTCATAAACTCTCAGGAATGTGAGCTTCCTCGCCTTACTGAAAACCAGGTACTAAACCTAGTTATCTGAAGTTGATCATTTTCCCAGTGGGTCGACACAGGCATGCTACAATCACCAACAGCAATGTCCAACCATGTCTGAACAGGAATCCATGTGACGTTTGCAGCGGCTTATAATAACATCGACTTTTGGTTGGAACACCTGACAGACAAGTGATGTAACTAACAACAAGTTTCCTGCCGTTGCTGAAGGGATCCCTTTATCTACTTCCAAGTAGTGGCTGTTGACTGTTTTACACTAACTTCCAGTTTCATTTTACAGAGTGCGGCAACGGGAGGTAGGGCTGTTAGATGCGTTATTATCATAGTTTCTGTGAATGTGAGGTTGACTGGTAAAATACAAGTTACGGGGTTTATTTGCCTATAAATGTTGCTGCATTACGGTTGAAGGCTTCCCTTCAATTGTTTGACATGATCAATATCCACATCATCGTCATAATCCACAGCGGCAGCAGCTTTGAGACTATGCTGCTGCCGTGCAAGGTATCGTTTACTGTTGGGCAACAACAGAGTAGAGAGAACTCAAAATAGAACATGACTGCAATGATAAAAGAAATACCGACCACAACGGTTTATAACCATGGGAGTAACGAGACAAATGCTGTTTTGGCCACTTGCGTACCCCGAAAATAATAATTTTTCACCGTAAAGGCTTCTCAAATAATTCCCTAGGTTCAGTTTTTTCGGATCTTGTTTGCCCACTGGTAGTCAACCTGAAAGAATTTATCGTTTTTACATATATTCATTGTGCTAAAAGCGGGAAATAGTGATAAATATACGCAGAATGCATGCCGTAAGAAGTAGAAACGTTATCATCATGTCCACTCTGGGAGGACTTGGTTCGTCTCGTAACTGTAGACGGTATGCTGTTTACAGTGGATGGATAATAATGGAATTCGATTCATGGAACTATATTTGCGTACGTTACTGGAACACGACATTGTTGGTCATCAAATCACACGGTCGCTGAGAGTAGTATCCACGCACTTTTGTTCAAGTCTTCGAAACGGTGAACTTTTCACATGTACTAGTAGCCTGTCACGATTTCGCCACAAGCCATGGGATTGCTACAACAAGTCCGTTTCGACGCAGTGATCCTTCAGAAAAGATTATAGACACTTAGACATGAGGCGAACAAGTCGGCTTCCGTAGGTTTGGACGGTGGTATTTTTGTTCCTGCAGATAGTCGTCTTAGTTGTAGGTATATTTCAAATGTACTTAAAAGCTGTTCGTCAGTTGCTACTTTTTCGAGCCCTGAATCAGACTGAAAATGAAAGGATGACGTAATAAAACAGATAGTTGTGAATGTGCATCAAGCTATAATTCGGTGGATTCCCTTCTGTCGAGCTGGTATCGAACAATATTGAAAAATCAATCTGTTGTGGATATAAGTCAAGGTTGTCAGATATCAGCACGCCCAAGACCAACAATAATCGTTCACCTAGGTTTCGCTTCTATGAGTTAACTGATAGTTCCTATTTGAGACCATGATCCCACCCAGGCAGTTATTATTCTCACAAAGTCAGTGTCGAAAAGGGTTGACAGTTGCTCCCCTTAAGAAGTGAGTTATATCGAACAGACCACTTTCTCATTGAGACTGATTCAAAAAACATGTTTTAGAAACGGGTGTTCCTTCAGATGCGTGCAGAAAACCAAATACTGCCAAAGATAAGACCATTCATCGGCTAGTAGGGTGACAGTTTGTCTCAATCCTCGATATCTCTTTTGATTCTCGATTTTTCATTCTCCTTGATGGGGAACCTGCAATGGTCTCCAAGAGTGGCGACTGATCCTTGGGGAGCCGAATTTTGCAGGTTTGCATAAAAAATTGAACAGATCAGCTTATGTTATTATGTTGCCTAAGTTACTCATGTTTTTCGAAGAAATATTTGATCGGTTTTCGGAAATTCTCATTGTATTTCAGCTGGGTGTAACTAAATCGCAGTACTTTCTTCCTGATGAAAGCGCAATATTAAGTTTTCTGTAAACTCTTCAACACCTCGCCCCCAGTTTCGCTGTTTTATGGGTTCATCAAGTAGATGCAGTCCTCGAGTTTTCAGCAGTTTTCTGTTCTACTTGAGCAATAGATTGTACACAGCTATGTGCCCACTTTCGTGATTAGATGTGGTAACGGAAGATTTCTAACTAGCTCTCCCGTTATTCTTTAGGGCAAATGAGACTACACCTACCTACCTGACGTGCTCCACGATGACAGACTTTCGGAATTCACACTCGCGGTCGGAAAGTAATCGGTGTGTGAAGCTCCCGCACCATTTTGAATGAAAAAAAAATGAAAGGCATGCGTTCTGTTTATTTCCAGTGTGCGGTTCTACATCGTGGCCAAGGCACAGGTTCTAAAGGTCCTTTGAAATATTTGGAAACACGTGATTCAGGAAAGCTTCCATTGCAGTTTGGTTCTCCGGGACTGTGAGAGACTTATTGAAGTAGTCGACGAAGACCGGAAGACCGCTCTGCGCGAAAATAGGAAATGGGCCATATAGTCCCCGAGCCAATCTCATTTCAGATACTCGTTTGAGGAACATGAAAAGCTTACTCACCATAAATGTGGCATTGTCAATATTCCTTGCTGTGTGAGCTTTCCCACTATCGTGGAGCACTTGCTTGAGTTTTTCGTCATCGGCTCCAGCAGTGAGCATTTTTACGATTTCATCCACCAACGTTCGTCCGTAGTACTTGATTCCTTCAGATTCAAACACATTATCTATTGTTAGCCCATTAAGTTTGCTGAAATATTGGATGTATTCGGGGTGCGCTCCGAGAAAGCTATGTAACGGTAAATGAGAATAAATTGAAGTAGATTGCATAGAAGAACGGATTAAACACAATACATAAGTTCTTCATGCAAAAATGTCACTTACGCCTTGTAAGCACCCACTCCAAAGCTGGTTTTCGCTTCATCATTGGAAAGAATTGGTAAAAGCTCCTTATGGATGCCAGCAATCTGTGATTGTGTCAACGGCGCCATTGAGTTAGTTCTCAACTGCCCTTCGACGGAGATCCTGCGACACGAATATTTTTCATTTATACTCTTTCTGATGCACCAAGACGACGAAGTTGGTAATGGCCAATAGCGTTACATAGAACTTGACCAATCAGCGCGGACGATCGAGGTGGCCTTAGTCAACCAGAAACATTTATCTGACGCACTTGCTTTTAAAAAATCAGTCAAGTGGACAATTCGACGCATTAAAAAAACAGATTCACGAACCGGACCCTTTATTTTTATGATCGCATCAAATTTTTACCTGGATCGCATTAAAATTTCAGCAGTCGGTCGCCGTCGTATGTACAAACTGTGCACTTCCAAAATGTAACTGCCTCAAAAGTCCCCAGAAGATAGCCAAACATAGGTCTCAGGATTCTCACAAACAAATTCACGTAGGGTGTTGTGTATAAGGCTATGAGGGGTTTACAGTTACATGGGTCAATGCGGCTTTAATATAACTTTGCCTCAGGGGCCGGTTAACACTCAAAGTCACCAGACGCAACTGTTCTTCCTCGAAAAATCGCATTGACTGAATGAGAAAATCAGTGCCACATTGCGTGGGAACAGCCGGCTTATCTTCGAATTTTGCTTGTCCATTGCATGAGGAATACGTTTGATATACAATGAAAAAAACAAGTTTGATTAACCAAACCTTTCACTATGACCCTCATAATATGATATAATCCATTAATAAGGACACTAGCTCTCACCTTTAACTTGTAAATGCTAGTGGACCCTACGTTCGATCGTCAGAACCTCGGCAGTCCCACTCCTGTTAGTAACCTTGGTGGTCACAAATTCACTTTCAGAAAAACAAGTCTAATTTCTCCGTATCTTTGATGCCCCATAAAGATGCCCTTGAAGTAACAACAACCATATTTACCATCAGTGACTATCGCGACGAAAGTCAATCTTCCGTATTTTGGATTCGAGGAGCCGACTGTTGCGAGCATCGTTTTCCTGTTACACAAACCATGTGTGGTTCATGTCGTTTACCTAGAATGTGAGAGCTATATTATCTGTACATCCACCTCCAAGTGCTGGATCTTGCCTGCGGCTCAAACGAGTTCTGGCAATACCGTAGCTCATTCATTGATCAAACTAAACAGTCCTTAATTGGTAGAACAGTCTAATGACATTCTCAGCTGTTCCGAACCGTTCCGTCTTCATTGTAACTCAAATGGAGAGAGAGGCCTCATTTCTCGTGTCATAATCCTCAAGGGACATGGTTCATTGCAACTGAATTATGCGCCAAACGCCTAAAGTTTCGACCGTCGACTGACCTCATGGTACCTTGAGGTGTTCCAGTCGTTGACTTGAAAACAAGCTATACACACCAATTCTGAGTTTGAGCCCCATCACGTGTTTCAGGATTCACTAGAATACACAATCTCTGGGGACAGTAATCTATATGACAAAGTCCGTTGTCTTATTCATTGGTCACTGAAAATACTGCGTACCGAAATTAACCCATGCAACGAAACTTGCCAGTTGGATTTGGAAACAAACACCATTACCACAACTACTTGTAGATGAACGCAGGCACTGCTTGTTTTTCCTGAAAATTGGCTGATCTCCACTGATGTGTTACCCTCAGATTCACCACTAAATTTCGCAGGACGAGTGCAAAGTCGTCCATTTGAGGGGAAGACCTCTACTGAAGGGTCCACTGCGGCCCTGTAACACCTGGTGTTTCCGACGAAATCTGGTTTGCCTGTGTTTCTGGAGTAACTTGATTACCAATAAACAGAATTTTCTGTGTGATATCGGGAATCTTTAATTAAAGAGGTCAATTATATCATGACCTCAAACGTGTTTGTGGACAATGCAACTGCATCGTGCAAGTTAAAGGATGAAGGAAGCATCTTAAAGGAATAATAGACTAGAATAGGCACTTTGAGTGAAAACGGTAGTTTTTGGTCAGTCATCCCTCTCTGGAGCTGATGCACATCTAGAGGCAGGGCAACGATATTTTCCTAAAACATCGATTTGCTCAAGTGGTTCATTCATTCTCGATAAATTGGAAAATGTTTGAGGCCCATTGTGTAGTCATCGTTTCAGAGAGGTTTGGTAAACAATCAGTTGATTTATTGCTGGGCAAATTTTCGCTTTTGACACAAAAGCTTCGTCAGGGCAAGTGACTAGGTTACGAGGTTGGTCAAGACTTGATGCGGAAGTAGAACCAATCAGCTAAGTCATGCTGAATCTCTGTTAGGTTTCGGTCGAGGGACTTTGCGTGGTAGGGTGGGTGACCAAGTGTTAGGCCGATGGGTCCAGCCTGGGGTCTGGTCCTTCTGGTCCGGTTCACGTGATGATCCACTTTTAACT
Source organism: Opisthorchis viverrini (assembly GCF_000715545.1). NCBI lineage: Eukaryota > Metazoa > Platyhelminthes > Trematoda > Opisthorchiida > Opisthorchiidae > Opisthorchis > Opisthorchis viverrini. The sequence continues at coordinate 802,341 of NW_008751880.1, read as the reverse complement.
TCGTTTGCGCTTTCCGTCCGTCCATGTGGATGAGCGAATTATTCCATGCGCACTGACAACCATAGTCACGGGTCAACTCTATCTTATCTATCTTATCTATGGCTTATCTATCTTATCTAGCTTATCTATGGCTACTTTCCATATACTCGCCAGTTCCACACCCTCGATTCTGCTCAAGCTATGATGCCTGTAAATTTCCACCGACTCGGCTATCAGCCGCTATGATGTGAATCGCAGTCACCGTCCTAAAACCTACACATTCTCCAGATCTATTCCATGTCCCGTGTCTAAGGCATTCAATGCAATCGTTTGGTCTTTGACCGGCGTTCGGTATTCATCCGTATTCCTTGGTGGTTTGTTTATCCTCCTTTTTATGCTCAACAATTCTAGCGTGCGATTCCTTAGCAGTTTGTACACAATAAACACCAGAAGGTCATTAATAAGCAAAATTAAATAGCTTGCTCTGATCTTCCAAACTACTCAACTAAAAGATTTGCATGCAAACTAAGAAAATTTCCCTTTTCAGATTCATAAACTTCGTCCCTAAGAGGAAACAAAGGAAATTTTCTTCTACCGGGTAGTCCTTTAAGCCCATTATTATCAAAGGAATTATAAAAGTGGCCAAATCACCAACCCGAGTTGCTTTGAGGAACTCCTCATCTAAAAATTTTTACAGCCAAGTGATTCGTCTGGATGCCCCAGCATTGTTGAACCGATTGTCGCAGGAATTGGTCATGTTGACAGTTATGGATTCGATAAAATATCACCATGCATTCACGTTCTGTCTGAAGCTGTACGCACCGTCAATATGGATCCGACGGTCTAGGAATGCAAATGCTTAGTCCCACCCTAATTTGTTTAGCACAACTGGGTTTCTCGAAGCGGTGCACGAGTGCAGTTTACGTTTGTTGACTTGAGCCCTCTGCTGTCTACCGTATTGTCGGATGTAGACGCTGTCTTGCAGTGAATCGCGTAAACACAATTGGTTTTCTCTGCTGGTTTGGTTAGGTATTTAATGCGAGTTATTCGTCTGTTTATTATCTTGTCCATCTGGAAAGGTGTGCGAATGGTGAGGCCGGACAACACGCGACAAATGACTTTCGACGTGTTACCGGCTCAAAGTCCACGACATGTGTACGGATTCAGGTGTTGAACTGATTGCCGGGACAGGATTTAAAAGATGAGAAGGGCCATTCATTGTTTCCAGCGCTGGTCGGATATAAGTGAGCTGGCGTTTCTCAGAAGGAAGGCGCTACGAACATGTTCGGCTCAGTGAACCGAGGTGCGAAGTAATCCAAAATCATCAGAATCGAAAAGCACAAGAGAAAACTAGATATACCTTCAAGAAGCGCAGATAAATGTCGATCGCCAGCCGAAGACTCAGCAGCGACAGGAATATGAAAGAGACACACACAAACAGACATTTACAGGCATACATTAATTTGTTACATCTCTTCCGGAATGCGTGAATCCAAAATCCAAATCGAGAATATTGTGAGTGCGGAAGCAGCGAGACTGAGTTGCAGTTCGGATGTTGCTACTTTTGTTCGCTTGCAAAGTAGATAAGCTAACGTGACCCAATTTCTTTTAAAAATAAACCAATAGAATATGAAGGTTGTTGTTGTTATAAGGCTCATTCACTCAACATGTTATCATCATTAGCATAATCACCATCATCATCATCATCACCAGAAATCTCAAATTAGAACGAAGGAAGAGATCAACACAAAGGACACAACAGTAGTCTAAAATATGTGAATACAACTTCATGTTCCACTTACGTTGGTCGAACTGAGGCATTGTTTTAATATTGCTCAGTTTCGGTGTCACTATCTGTGTTATGCACGTGCATAAATTCAATTTCTCTCCGAAGTAGGTTAGAAAAAGTCCATTTGTTGGCTCGAAAAGGATGATTCCATTCACTCACAATGATGACACAATAGGACCTTTTGTGGCCGATTATGGGTCGCGGGCTCATTTATTTTGGACATTGGTCCACAAATTTGAGGACCCAAAATGAACAAAAACCCGTATGTAAACATTCAATATGCACCCCGGTGTACAAAACTGCGTTTAAGACAACAACCGGTATGCTGGTCTATCTATAGGAAGCTCACATCAAGCTGCCTTTCAAATTTGCCAATAAAATTCTCATTCAAAACAGACAGAACAGTTGAAATGGCGAATTTTATATCCAGCAAACAGGGAGCCAATTAGTTTCAAGCGAATAATCTAAGAGGCAAATCATGGACACAATGGTTTGTGAGATATCGGGTCGAATGCGTCACTTTGCACGCTCATTTAGGTGGATACTCCTTACATGACTTATTTACTCCTCCAAAAAAGGAAACCTTTTGGGATATGTCATGATTTCAGACCAGAGGCATGAAATATTCGCTTACAAAATTCTATTCAGCCTGCGGAGGTCACGAGACTACAACTAATTAGTGACTCAATATGAGTGGCCATTATTACCAGGCGAATTATGCCGCTTTGGGGTGAAAATGTCGGATAGTGGGCATAAGGAAATCACCTCGGAAAAGGTTTGTTTTTAGACAAACACCTGTGATGAACTGAATCGTTTATTTGCTGACAAATGTACCAGCTCCAGAAAAGACTACGATAATCTCATGCACATGCGAATTCAATTTAGCGAACTGAGTCTTAATTAGGATTTTGGTATTGTGTAAAACGAATTCGTCTTTTGTGTTAACAAAAACGGCAGAGCAGCCACTTATCGGTTGATTAATATGCTACAGGAAATCTTTCGAGCTCCCGGGAATATAGGAGTAGTAATCACATTCTGCAGCCATACCTTGAAAACTGGATTTGTTTTTAAATCATGCACATCTGACTACATAAACTGACCTATTTAGAGAAAGGCGGGTAGGGGAAGTCTTCGTATGAAATTATTCAAAATTGCTTCGTGTTCATTCGTTAGATTTCTAATAAATCACATGATATTTTGTGCCACTAGATGCTTTAGGAGTCTCACTGAATACCGAGCGGTTAATCTTTTGAAATACTGTGGAAAACAATTACCAGTTGGTGGGTATGCAGGCTTCATACTAGCGAAATGCATTCCTACCAATTAGGTTTTGACGACAGAGTTATCTAGAACCCGGCTGAAACGCTTGTGTATGATGTTTTTAAGCAGCGCAATGTGCTGGACCAAACCGTCTTATATTTCAGTTGGCACTATATTAGAGATATCGCGATACATGTATAGACGTAATTCATTACTCGTAAGGTTGCTGAAGTGCTGCTGAGTGTATTTTGCTAATTTCGTGCAATCTGCGTTCAAGTAGAATAAAAAGTTGATGGATGCTCGGAAACCGCATCTACATGATGAGCTCCAAGAAGGACGAAACCGATGGATGACTTTCGAAGAATTTTCAGCAACCTTGTGAGTAGTGTCTTTTATGGAAATATACTGTGATATCTTAAATATCGTACCAACTGAAGCATGAGGGGGCCTTTGTGCAGCACAGTGAGTTGAAGAATATCATAAACGAGAGCCTCAATTGGGTCTCCAACGAAAACCAAATCGATTCGCAAATAAGGGTAATCCTCGAAAACAGTCCAATTTGGGTTCAAGTAGAACATAAGGTTGACAAAAACTCAAAGACTTCGCCTATCTAATGAGCACCATTAAGGGAGAAACCGGTCGCATGCTTTATGTTCCTGTCATAGTCACTAAGCTAGGTACGTTTGGGAGCAGTTATGATCTCACATGAATTGGATAGAGGTCTTTGAAATAAATAAGTCCATATGCATGGAGGTAAAGTAGAATAAGACTGATATGCTAACGTCATTGTTTTTATTATTTTCGAAATCCGAACTATCATGATATTTAGAATATTCTACTACTAAATCACGATTAAACACATCGACGGTAAGCTACCGGAAGCTGCATGTTGTCAAGTTCAAAACATCCAAGGCAGATCGTCAACTAATGTTCGTTCACCACACATCAGTTTAACATTGCTGCACATAGTTCAACTTGGGTGTTTCCAAAATATTTACACTGGGAGCGAGACGAGTAAATATTTTGGTCACAGCTGCAGACTAATGGTAATATTATGTAATTCTTTAAAATTCACTCCAGTTTATCCAAAACTGAAATAACAGCATCTCTCTTAGTACGCTTCTTTTCGTTTAGGCTCTATCTTATGCGCTGTTATTTGTATCGTTTGCCAAGGCTTTTGGAGTACTCCCTACATAGGGATCCACTTGAATTAGAAATATCCTTATGTTTATCTACCCATTTAGTCTGTCCGACAGAAAGAAGTCAGTCTTCCGTGCTAAGCCTACTTGACCTTGTATAGAACAGACAGTTATTTTGATAAGTGGGCCAGCCTTTTGTCCTATATCAAAGGAAGGACAATAAACCTTTTAAGGTTAGACGAATGTCTAGGGTAGTCTCCCGTGCCAATCTATTCTAGCCTATGTGCCACCACACGATGAACAAGGCGGATGCAAATATATTGTAGTGGAGAGTTTTTAGGTAAGATGCGGTTTGCTGATGTGGCCTAACATCGGTATAATTAAAGTTTGTTGTCTACTACAATAATGATTCCAAGCCTATCCCGGGACAAATTTACTGAGATCGGGGCTGCGAAAACGAGTATGACTCATTGGCCTTCACTAGCCTTCAGTTCAAAACACCAGGTGACATCTCACTCCAAAACTTAAGGAGAATGACTAAACTTCGAAAGAAATAAAATCTTTTCACAAATCATTTCAAAAGGTGAATCTACGCTTATTTCGGAAACGAAGCAAAGCCCATTGAGCAAAGCGACACCGAATCCTGCTATCTTAGGCCATGACTTATACTGTGTTTTCCGCCATCTCTTTCATTTGATGTCGCCAGATCAACCTGCTTATTGTGTTGAAGAATCCTTTGTCAACTCAATGAAGGAAAAACTGAACCCCGTAACAGCGTTGCTCCGTTATCCAACGGCCCCAAAAATTTTGGCTCCGGGCACTCAGCTCTTATATCGCATCTCTTGCACTTTAGATGTGCATCACCACAGAGGAATAACCGTATCCATAGAGCAGAGAACCACTGGGTCGATCGAATTCTTCCAGTACTGGCATGTACCTCGAAGTTCAAACTAGCGTTAACTAACACCTCGGGTTTTCTCAGCCTCTGAGCACAAGGCTGTTTGCGCAATCTAGTGCGTGGAAGTCAGCAACGACACTGCCATTCTCCTGTAGTGCTCTTGTGATATCTGTATCTAAGGTCGTCACTAGTTCCAGGACACAAATGTATTCTCAGTTTCCGCCAATGGCTTACTTTTATTTTCATGAGCCGCCTATCCTGAATGTAGTTCCCACCCATCAATACTGGCTGAAACGTATTCAGCTACTTATTTGTCGGAATCGTCCAGGCGGACGCTGATCAGGACACAAATCCCTCAAATCACATGTCGTTTTAATAATTCTGTTTGCTGCGCTGCCGTAAAATGAACAGTGCGCTCAGTGAATTGATCAATGTCAATTCACGTAGACTATATTTCGTGTGAAAAAGTTAACCCACCGACTTATCGTGAGCTACGTCAAGGACAGACGGATCCAAGATGGAACAGTTTATCGGCTGTAAAGTTAAAACGCAATATCTGCACGCTTGGGTTTGTCAGTAAACTGCCGAAAGACATACTCACCGTGTAGTACCTGAGGAGCCATCCAGGAAGGCGTCAGTAACCAGAAAAGTGAACAAGGTGATGAGGATTGTGGCTAAGAAAAATAACACTGATTTACCGAGAATACTGAATGAAAATGGAGATCAGACATTAGCAACTTAACTTGTACGTCTTATCAAACCCTAAATCATCTTTAATCTCATTAACATTAGGATTTTAAAAATTCAGAATTGATGATTTCTCTGTCACCGGAAAGTAGAAATTTTTTGGGGTCCACGTCAATTTTCTGAGGACTTTCCAACAAAAATATCTGCTTCATGAATCCACACTTGGAGCCTTATTTCTTGTTAACAACGTTTCGTGGAAACCCGTGAAGTCTATGCATCGGCAGTGGTGCACAATCTTAGCTCGTAGGTTCAGGCTGTTGTTATTCAGCCAGAGATTAGTTGCGGTATTCCTCCTGGTGCGCATCGCTCCCGTTACGTCTGATATTGCCACCCTTTTTTCCGATGAGCACTCATTTGCGCACAAAACATCAGTAGACTGAACAATCCTGACTCCAAAAACCGCGCAACTTGATATGAGGATAGGTACAGCAGAAGCAGTTTCATTCAGACAATGAAGAGGAAAGGAGATTTTTAACTTCCTAGGAGCGACTAAAGCCGTTAGGAATTCTTTCCCCAAATATTCGCGTCATATTATAAGGGAATTAGTAATTAACGTTTTTTAAACTGACAAGCAACTAATGATGTCAGATGGGCATGTCAGATAAGCTGGACAACCATGATGCCAGCTTTTAAATGCTTGTATGTATGGCGTCAATGAGTGTGGGGGTGATTATCTAACATAATTAGGATCCACTGGGAGATCGTACAGGAAGGATGCACGCCGTATCAGTGATGTTCTTTGCCACCACAAGGAAACCGTGGAACCCGTTTTTTGTAGGTATTGAGTCACATATGAAATTCGCACTATGTGGAAAGAAATACAGCAACCTTTTCTGTCTTCCGTAAAACACGTGGTTTGCGAACCTCTGTTCAGCAAACGTGTTAGTAGGACTACCTTCGAACGGATAAATCCATTTAAGTAACGACTTCCCTTGTATACTGAAGCATTGTTTCTACATTTCAGTCTTCACTGACATCCTATTGGACTGTTAGCTCTTTTTCCATTCTGGTTTAGTTGAATTCCATACCACGGAACGGTCCACTTGTTTGCAGTATAACTTCCTCGAAGTCGTTTGTCTTCTCCATTCCGGTGATCTAACGTGTCTGGCTGATATATTATCAAGGAGGATATAATGCTGGCGACGGGAACCCAACGCGAACATAAACGTCAGTTTCAGCTGAGGATTTGAAAGCAATCCTTCAACAGCAACAAGCGCAGCTCGAACAATCGCAGTTGCGACTTATTCAGTCTCTTACTCAAGTTATCAGTCATCAGACATCGGCTCCATCTCAGATTGGTACTTTATTATCCTTTGCGGATTCTATCGCAGCAACTGTTATCGCATTCCTCTACAAGCCAGCATTTGGTCTCACATTTGATTCATCGCACAGTCGCTGGGAAGATACTTTTCAAAATTATTTCACCGATAAAGACGATGCGTGGAAATCCCGTCTCTTGGTCCGGAAACTTGGAACCCTCAAGCACGATCGGTTCACGAACTTTATTCTTCTCAACCATCCAAAGGATCCATACTTTGCACAAACAGTGAAACAACTCCGTGAAATTTTCGGTGAGCAACATTCACTTTTTACTGTCCGATATAATTGTCTCAAATTGGTCAAGCGCGATGCCGACGATTACGTCACTTTTGCTGGTGTTGTCAACCGCCATTGTGAAATATTTCAATTGCAGTCACTTACAGAGTATCAGTTCCAGTGTCTAATTTTCGTTGCTGGTCTTCAGTCTCCGCAGGAATCAGATATTCGCTTTCCAAGCTTGAGCACGAGAAGGATATTGCCGCGAAAGTACTCACTACCGAATGCCAACTTTTGCGTAATCTTAAACACGATACCGCAATGGTACAGCAGACGTCACGACTTACTAATCCCAGTGGTGTCATGGCACTGAAACGAACCACTGTTACACATGGGAAAAAACCGCCAACATCGTGATGGTCTTGTGGCGAGTGGAATTATGCACGTTTCTGTCCATTCAAGAAGCACCAGTACCAGAAGTTTCATCGGTGGGGCCACAATGAAGGTTTCTGCCACACTCAAAAATCCACCGCACCCAAAAACCAAAAGAGCTTTGACAGTCCAATCAGCAACACAGTCAAAAAGCAGTCGTACAAGAAACGTCCGCAGTCCAGATATGTGTTTGCAACATTCCAAGTTGAATTTGAGTCCCGCAGGAAATACCTTACAGTTTCCATCAACGAAGTTCCAATCCGTCTGCAGCCCGACACAGCTTCAGATATTACGTTGATCTCACGTTCCAATTGGGAGTTGATAGAAAAACCTGTTGTGTCATTCACGAATCATCGGCCCAAAGTGCATCTGGCGGTACCCTACTTCTGACTGGCAAGTTAGCCTGTAATGTATTATTCAACAATCTACAGTTCCCAGAAACTTGTTATCTCACTGACTGTCCTAATTTGAACATTCTTGGACCTGATTGGATTAAGAAACTTGACCTTTTCAGTGCACCGTTATCATCTGTGTGCAGTACTCTGAAATTTTCATCCTCCTCAGACATTGCAGAACACTTTACTAACACACTGGAGACAAAATTCAACGATGTCGTCCAAAGTGGCCTTGGATGCTGTACCAAAACCAAGGCAAGCCTCAAACTCCAACCTGACTCCACACCAATTTTCAGACAGAAGCGTCCCGTACCATTTGCCATTCTTGTAAGTATGGAGAATGAACTTTTTCGTCTCCACCAATCCGGAGTTATCCAGCCAATAAACTATTCATCATGGGAAGCTCCCATTGTTGTCATCAAAAAAGCAAATGCCAAGGTGCGCATATGTGCTGATTATTCCACTGTATTAAACGCCATGTTAGACTCTCACCAATATCCATTACCGGTACCAGAAGACTTGTTCACCAAACTCACTGGTGGAAGATGTTTCGCAAAGCTGGATCTCGCTGATGCTTACCTTCAAACAGAAGTTATGATGACTCCAAAGAACTTCGGACAATTTAACCGTCTGCCATTTGGGGGTAAAATCTGCAGCAGCACTATTTCAACAAACCATGGATGCCATGCTAAACGGGTTATCAGGAGTTGCTGCTTATTTGGATGACATCGCTCTTACAAGTTCTAGTCAAGAAGAATTTCTGCATCGTTTACATTGTGTACTCGAACAAATTCAACAATATCGTTTTCATCTACGTGCAGAGAAATTTGCATGTTTCCTCACTTCCATCAAATACCTTGGATTTAATTTTGACGAACATGGTCGCCATCCAGACCCAGAAAATATTTCTGCCATACAAAAAATGTCAGCACTGACAAATTCAGCAACCTTTCGCTCCTTTCTCGGGTTAGTAAGCCACTACAGTTCATTTTTGTCAGACATGCATCGTGTCCGTGAACCACTAAATCATCTTTTAAAAAAGGATGTACCTTGGAACCGGTCACATCAGTGCCAGTCCGCTTTTGACAAAGTAAAGTCATTTCTCAGCTCTGATCCGCTATTCCCACATTAGAATCCAGCCATCGACATTACTGTTGTTTCAGACGCATCCAACTACGGTATTGGAGATGTCATCTTCCACATTTTCTTCGACGGAAACGAAAAAACAATTGCCCACGCAACTAGATCCCTAAGAGTTACCGGGCGCAATTATGGTCAAATTGAAAAAGAAGCTTTAGCAATAATCTTCGCCACCAGGAAGTTCCACAAATGCTTTATGGACGTCATTTTACGCTCATTGCTGAACATAAGTTCCTTCTCGCCGTCTTCGAATCTAAGAAAGGCATCCCTGTTTACGCAGCCAACCGTTTCCAACGTTGGGCTACAATGCTTTTGGGCTACGACTTCTCCATCAAGTACCGGTCTACTGATGCTATTGGCCAAGCTGATGCATGATCAAAACTCATGGATTCTCAATCCGAGGACGCTTTTGTTGATGTAATAACAGTGGAACCAGAAGTCAACGCGGCGCTTGCTACTACAATCCGTGCACTCCCAGTTACTTCTGCCATGGTTCGCGACGCCACTCCTGTGATCCGTTACTTCAAAATGTACTCCATTTTCACTCCACACACTGGCCCGCATTATGTTCCAATAAACAACTTCAACCATTCTACCAACGTCGATCCTCACTTTCCGAGGTTGTTGGTTGCTTTCTCTTCACGGGACGAGTAATTGTGCCCCGGAATTACAGAGCGAAGTTCTTAAACAATTTCATTTTTGACATCCCGGTATTAACCGCATGAAGGCGCTAACACGTAGTTATGTCTACTGGCCGAGCATAGATAAGCAGTTAGAAGAACCTGTACGCAAGTGCTCAAAATGCCAACTATCTGCAAAATCCCCCCGGAAAACAAAGGTATATTCATGGTCAGTCCCAGAAAGTCCATGGTCATGGCTTCATATTGACTTTGCGGGACCAATCAACGGCCAACGAAACCTCATTATAGTAGATGCTTATAGCAAATGGCCAGAAGTGTTTAACATGAAAAGTATTACTGCTTGTGCTACCATTTCAAAACTACGACATGTGTCCAGCCAATTTGGAGTTCCAAATGTCATTGTTTCTGACAACGGTAGTGCATTCACCTCTTCCAAACTTTACGATTTATGTCGAGAAAATAGCATACAACACGTGCGATCACCACCGTTCCATTCACAATCGAATGGCCAGGTGGAAAGATTTCTGGAAACTTTCAAACGCGCACTACTAAAACTCAAAGGTGAGAGGACCACACGGGAAATCATCGAGACATTTCTGCTGAGTTACAGGGCGACACCAAATGTTAACGTTCCACATAGTAAGTCCCCGGCGGAGGTACTTATGAACCGGAAGACCCGCTGAACCGTTGACGTCATCCGTCCAACACCACATTCGCCAACCGGTAGAAACATAAATATGGGAGTTCAGTTCAAACTACATCATGGTGCTGTAAATAACATATTTATACCCGGCCGATCTGTGCTAGCGAAAGACTATCGTGTTGGCGCGGAAAAGTGGACATAAGGCATAGGTGTGCGCCGTGGCGGAAGAGTTGTCTGTGAGGTATATGTAGGCTCCTCTATCTGGGTCCGTCAAGCCAATCAGCAGCGCGCTTCTTAACGTCCAGCGGCAGCTATCCTCGACCCTGTTCTTCCACTGTTGATTCTCCTCGACACATTTGAGTTAGCTCAAAAGGCAAAAGCTCCAGAGCCGATGAATGAACCGGCAATTTCCAAAAGTTGCACACCCAGAAGATGGACCGATTGAATACGAAGGCCCGTCATACCAATGCAACTCAACCCTCAGCAGCAGCCCTACGATCGAGCACTTCAAAGGGGAGATGTCAGTAGGACTACCTCAAAACGAGCAAATCTACTTTACTAACGATTTGTCTTGTATAATAAAAACCTTGTTTCTACATTTCAGTCTCTCACTGACATCCTATTTTACTGTTAGCTCTTTTTCTATTCTGGTTCAGTTGAATTAAATACCACGAAACGATCCACTATTTTGCAGTATAAATTCCTCGAAGTCGTTTGTCTTCTCCATTCCGGTGATCTAACGTGTCCGACTGATATATTTCCAACGAGGATATAATAAACTTAAAGGAGCATGAAAGTATATTAGGTTGGAGGGGAGACTGAGGATATCGAGGAGACTTATGTTGGTTTTCTTTTCGCCTAAATATAATGGTATTCGATACATCTTTCCTCCGGAATTCATGTGCTTGCTCGTACGCAGGTATCGATTTGTCAACTGCTTCGACACAACACAAACCTACCCTCATCTGACTGGATCGTTACCTCATTCATAGTAGCTAGTCCACTAGAAGCGGGCGTATGGATCACTGCCAGTAAACTGTGGAAAAGTTTAACCAGTTGTTTTGTTGGATGAAGAACCCCAAAATGGGGTGTGTAATGGGAATTTCTGTGCAATTCGCTAAACACGCTGGTTTCACCCACTTGACAACAAAATAGTCAAGAAAACAGTATTTTTTTATCGCTACTACCCAAGCTGTGTGGATTCGGTAATTTTTGGGCATCAGATGTGAGTCAGAATTTAAAAATGCATTATTTTGGTCAAATGAGATTTCTTTGTTCTCACCTTGATGGAAGTAGCACCTTTAATTGAAGATCATTAAAACTGATATTCATCTGAGTCTCCTGCTAACACGGGTTTTATTATCCGAATATCTCACTCTTCTGTCTAATCAAAGCGCGACAACCTAAGTAACTGGTCCACAGTACTTATCTCATCATTTCGCAAGTTTAAATTCGGAGTTATTGACATGTTTTCATCCCTACTCGCATCAAAAAAGTCGTTAACTGGCATGCTATGTCCCGTTGAACACTCGAGGTCATCAATGACACAACCAAGTAAATGGACAATGAACATTTCTAGAAATACACTCATTTGCAATTCAACTTGGCTTCCATGAGAGACTCAACTGGGTCTTTCGCTTGATATTCTACAACTGAATGTGCTTCACACAGACCGCCTTAGGTTTCAGTCGGCACGATATTCAAGATATCGCAGTATATTTTCATGAAGGAAACTACTCTCAAGGTTGCTGAAAACTCTTCGACAGCCCACGACCGGTTTCGCCTTTCTTGGGGCTCATCAGGTAGGCGCAGTCCCCGAGTTTCCATCAACCTTATGTTCTACTTGAAACTAAATTGGATAGAGTAGTTTACTTTATGGAGATATAATGCGAAATCTCGAATATCGTGCCAACTGAATCATGCGGCGACCTGTGTGCAGCACATTCAGTTGTAGAATATCATAAACGAGAGATTCAGCTGAGTCTCTCGTGGCAATCTTGTACCAATATGAGTTCGCGTCTGATAATGGAGACTTATGAAGAGACTCTAAAAGACGATTTTGATAAGTTCGTCCAACTTCCGGATCTGCCAGTCTCTCAGTCCGCACTTTACGCGGTCATGGGCTGTCTAAGAGTTTTTAGCAGCCTTGTGGGTAGTTTCCTATATAAACATTTCTAGTTTTTTCCAGACCGTTATACAAAAACTTAGTTCCAAATGCAGCTGACTCACTGGGACTTACAAACACCAGCGAGCATTGCGCTTTCTCCAACAGCAGTATGCCATCGAAATTGAGGGCATGGTTAAATCCGTAGACTTGAAAAACCTACGCGTAAATAAACCGATTCGCATACAATCTAGCAGGCTCTTTTCGATCAAAATATGTAAAAACTTAGAATCCACAGTAGTGCTCTCTCAATACATTGTTTTGCCGGAGATCCCCCAAACAAAATCTCTTGTCCCACGGAAAGTTTAAATAGTATACTTGAAATATTTCGGACATAATAAACGTTGAACCGCCTAGACTGGAGTGTTACACTGGAACACCATGTATAAGCCCCTCCTATGCCTCTGATACATATATTCTGCACATGGTGTGTATAATCTCCACTCTTTAATTAAAAAGGTTAGCCCGAAGCGTTTCGTACATTTTTTACCTGGTAAGGCGCAAGCAGCTGATTGAAGTGGAAGCATTTCACGGTATGTCAGCCTGCCTCACTCATCTTACAGCAGTTGTCGGTTAAGCTAGTTGTTCACGAACCATTAACCCACAGCTTTATTCAATGAACGGACCAAATGGCCTCGTACTTTTAGTGCGCCTCCAAATATGTTATGGCGGTCAAGGTGAATAAAGTTGTCCGATTCATTCAGAAGTCCTATGTCAGCCCTCATAACGATGCGATCCTAATCAATTCATGTGGTGTTGTCACTGCGAAACTTCTACTTCGAAGGTAGACGGTTGTTTATGGAGTCAGTCCACCTGATAATTTAGGAAGCAAAGTCTGGACATCATCGGAGGAACAATCACGATCGAGCACGTCGATGTCTGTAAAAAAGGCAATAAATTGATGATCTTTGAAGCAGCAAAAGAATTACGGTATTGAGCTGTCAGTCAAGACCAAAACAAGCAGTCTGGAAAAGAGTACTTCCGCTATCTGTAATACTCCATCTGCAATCCATCAATGTGGATATTTTTCAGAAGACAGATTTTGATATAGCTCCGTCGCTTGCACTTGCCGACAGGTCGTCCGGGTCAAGATGAGGTCAAGAGGTCGAGTATGGGAATGTTTGAAGGCACTGCATTGCTCACTCCAATTGATGTTCAACATTTCTCTCGCTCCATGCGATTTTTGAAGGCTTCTCACACACGTTGTTACTCATTGACGTAAGTCTGAAGCCCTCTTATCTAATCTAAAGGTAGTCTTCTGACCAAGTCTCTTGACCAAGTTGCAGTCTTTTTTGGCCTTTAGACTTTGCAGAATAAACTATTGCACATCGAACAAAACTTCTATAACCCCAAAACTCAGTTGGTTGTTACTCTGAACAATTAATTGGTAAGCGCAAGCTAAAGTTTCTGTTCATACACATCAAAAGTGAAATGTGGTCGCATGGGCTTCTAGGTGAAAATCCGGAAACTTTAGTTGAAATCCTTCCGGACAAAATAGCACCCTTGGATGGCTCTACATTATTGTTGGGCCCATTCTTCAAGTGTTTCCAATTCAGGTAAGCAGAATATTCTTTTAAATTCTGGAATCAAGGTCTGATTACGAGTGCAGCCGGATGACCAAAAAGCAGTAAATTGCATTCACCAGGATTGGGGAAATCGGGCACAACAAGGCAGCCTCATCGTTATGTCTTGGAATATTGTCAATGGCCGCATAAAGTAGCAGTGTAGACCTATCAGAAGCTCTAATCCAGGTGGGTTATATTGGTCAGTTTCATCCCTGAAGGTTAATGACATTCTTACGCTTTCGGCTGGTCACTTGTAGCTGGTGGCCACATTCTGTGGTGTGAACATCAGGAGTAATGTAGTATGACGAGTTCTTTCTATTATCTGACACTTAGAATTGTAGCAACGCCTATGGTGTTGGAGTTTCTACAAACCAAGTATATTTCTTTGCAAAACAAAGCGCAAGAAACAACCCTCTTTAGCCTATTTTCAGTACCCACTCACAACTTGGATGAATGTGTTTTTAATGATCAGAAGGATACATTGGCACTTCTTTAATGACCCGAGGTAAACAGCAGAAGGTGGCGTCAAAGAAACGTTATCGTTGCACCGTCTTCTAGAATTTTTGTCACTGCCAAATTCACAGCAAATTACCTAACAGCGGACAGTTTGAGTCGGTCCGCAAAGAACTGACCCGGTGATATTCAGAGCCGCTATGAACTGTCTTGGCGCCAAAATAGCCAGTCGATGGGCCATTTTGGGCCAAATTAGTTGGCAAAATCCAAATGTCGTTTAGCTATATGCATAATGGTTATACTGCTGTTTACATAAACCATCCCATGAATGGCTATTGCTTCTGCCGAGGGACAGATGGTGAATTTCCTAAAGCGGCTTTGAGCAGCAAGGCTGAGTACGGATACGGTTGAAACTGATGCATGAGACGACTTGGACAAATAAGAAATATTTTGTTGAAAGTCCTCAACCGTTGTCTGACTGACAGTGTATGGAAATGACATTTGAAAATAAATATCAGTGTATGATAGACTGCCACTTGCATATAAATCAGAATTCTACAGCTTATTGAAGGATACTCAAAATTTAAGTTTTGTCTACGGATTGCTGCTGTGGATACAGATCAGTAATGAAATGTGTCATATTAGCCTCAAGGATGTTTGAAATAACCTGACCCGGAGTGCATTTGCTTTGCTTCCTCATCATGTATAAGGCAACGTATCAGATCACGGTCTTCCTTCAGGCTGATAAGCAGTTTCGGTCCACATTGCCAAAATAGTCGCAGCCATATACCATTCGCTCAGTATATACTGAAAATATTTCTAGTCGAGTGGGAAAATGTGTGCACTTTCACCACTTAAATAAAATAAAACAAATTCAATAAACCGCTCCCGGCAGGTTCCTGTAGTTCATCAGCTCGGTTTATATCCTACAATAAAGCCGAAATGCCTATTGCATCAAGCGTGGTCGTCCGTAAGTTGGCCGACAGACAGACAGAAGACATTGCCGTGATAGAGTGAGCGCTCTTGATGAACCAAAATGCAAGCAGTGGGCCGATATGATAATTCCTCTTGAGAAACAGCGACCATGAATGCGGGCAAACGGAAGATTGTCCGAATTCACTCACTGTCTTCTTAAATAGTTTACGTCTGGAACACTTTTTGCAGCATTATATACATAGAGTAATTTTTGCATACTCAGCTCTCAACACTGTCTTTTTCTGGACAGCCTCGATCAGCAACTTAGTTTCCAGATAATATCGAGTTAGACAATTCAAACCTACATTTTGGCTTTACTGTCCTCCATCGCTTTGCTGGCTACCTTTCAAAAAATTGTCGTTCTATTTTAAACCATTCTCAACTTACCTAGCGCTTTAAAATGCGAAGATGCCTATTGGAGAATGGTGAATTGATCGCTTTAGGATATGCGGTCACTTAGGCACAAGATACCGGTTCCTCTGCTATGCTAGTACTGATGAAACTTTAATGGAAATAAGTCTGTTTGGCCATCAGTTAGTGCTCGGGTCATTCTTGAACCGCCATGTAGCCTGACATGGGTGAAATTAAGGGTTTTCTGATCTTTTAGCACCATGAAGAGGCTTTGTAAATTACACGGCAATTTCGTCTTGCATGTGGAGTAAACTTGTGATGGAGCGACGAAAAGCGTTCATTGGAAATCATCAGTGGTGCTACCCTCAGGAGTCTATGGGGGATTCCAACTGTCGACCTCCTAGCTGGTAGATGAAGGCTAAACCGTTCGGACACGAATGATTTATCAGCGTTGTGACTGATTCGCACTTTGACGGGACATAGTACCACTCACACTTTAGCAACAGATCCACATCACGAGGTCATTTTTAGTCTGACTCCTCAAGTGAAGAATTACAGACAGGAAACTTACTCCTTGTGTGAATTACTTCACCCCGAATGTACTCTCAACTTGCTATTGCGCAACTCGACTGGTGATGAAATGCTTGCAACCACATTGTCCAGCTTATCGAACGAATTAACAACTTCTACTTTTAATCTGGACATACCTTTCAACCACGCAGTACCCAGAAGACACCGCGCACTACTGAAGTCTTCTCGACTGGTAACTGCTTCGTTATAGTTTCTTTCATTGTGAGCAGCGATCCTCTCCATGAAACTACGCATCCTCAAGACATTTGGAGTGTATTTACGATTCAAACTTAACATTGTCTCGAATAGGTGAGGGTTTCGCCCTCAAAATTAGTCATTCACTACATCATAGCACAGTGTTGTGGACATGGCGCTCACTCCCAACGTTTCGGCTACAAGAATAGCCTATATCCAGAGCTTTTAAAGCCAGGTGGGTGAGCATCTGGCATTCGGATCGGGTTCGTTTGCACATAGGTGGGGGACCACAAACAGCATGCAAGGAGTTCAGGTTGGTGTCGCATGCAAGTATATGGCTGTTTCAGGCACTGCATTGCTCACTCCAATTGATGTTCAACATTTCTCTCGTTCCATGCGACTTTTGAAGGTTTCACACACACACGTTGCTACTCATTGACGTAAGTTTCAAGGCCTGAAGCGTCGTACTTCAGGCCTCTCATCTAATATATAGGTGGTCTCTTGACGGACCAAGTCGCAATCTTTTGGTCTTGAGACTTTGAAGAATAAACTATTGCACACCAAATCAAACATTTATAACCCCAAAACTCCGTTGGTTGTTACCCTGAACAATGAACGGGTAAGCACAAACTACAGTGAGTTTGATCAAGAGTCAACTAAGAAAGATATTGGCTAAAGTATCTAGACCCAGTAAGGAATGGATTGGCACAGCAGTCATTCCATATAAAGCAGGAATATCGGAGATTATTCGAAGACTGTTTAACTTAGCCAACACTCGAGCAGCTTTTCAGAAGGGAAAAACGCTACGCTCAGTTTTGGTGCAATTGAAAGATCCCCCACCAGCTGAAAGGACTAGGGACTGTGTTTACAAAATTAACTGCAACGATTGAGTTAGCAAACTGCCAGGGAATTGCACACCAGAATTGGTGAGCATAAAAGAAGGATTAACAAACCACCAGGGAATGCAGAATAATACCAAACGCTGGTCAAAGACTCAGCGATGGCGGTACATGCCTTGGACACAGGACATAAAATGGATCTGGAGAATGTGGAAGTTTTAAGACGGGGACTGCGATTCACACTACAGCGGCTGATAGCCGAGGCGGTGGAAATTACTAAGCATCACAGCGTGAACAGAATCGAGGGTGTGGGGCTAGCGAGCGTATGGAAAGCGGTCTCAGATAAACGGAGTTGACACGTGACGCTGTGGTTGTCAATCCACTTAGGATCATTAGAAAAACGGGGGATGGGGGTGGAAGCCCCAACCGACCAAAGGTCACAGCATCCCTCTTACACAACTTCCTTAGCACTAGCTCACCCACACAGACTGACAGAAAGTTCAAACGAAGTTCA
The DNA here is from genome assembly GCF_000715545.1 of Opisthorchis viverrini. Taxonomy (NCBI): domain Eukaryota; kingdom Metazoa; phylum Platyhelminthes; class Trematoda; order Opisthorchiida; family Opisthorchiidae; genus Opisthorchis; species Opisthorchis viverrini. Next base: position 784,116 of record NW_008751880.1, on the reverse strand, counting down.
AGAGGAACCATCAAATGAACCGAACCAGAGGAACAAGAACCTAGGCTGGACCCAAACACATGTAGGTTTCCTCACCGACCCAACACTTGTTCAACCACTCTAACACACTAAAATCCCTCGGCCGACACCCAACAGAGATTTAGCTTGACTTAGCTGATTGGTTCTCCTTTCGCCTTAAATCTTGACCAACCTCGTAACCTAGTCACTTGGCCTGACGAAGCTTTTGTGTCAAAAGCGAAACGTTGCCCAGCAATAAATCTACCGATTAGCTTTCGAAAACGAAAGCTACAGTTTTTATTCATACATATCAAAAGTGAAATGTAGTCGCATGGGTTTCTAAGCGAAATTCCGGAAACTTTAGTTGAAGTAACCACTGAAATAATGCTCTTGTGACCAAAGTTCACGTACTTACCCCATGAATGCTATTTTTTCACCGTTATCGTTCCTCCAATAATAATCTAGGTCCAGTTTATTCGCAATGGACACCACTAGAACACTTGTGCTGAGTCCACTGGTGACCTGCAAAGTAGGAGTTGGCTTTTAAACACGATATACACCTTTGAAGATACTACCAAGCAAAACCCTATCCATTTGCAATACGGCTGTGGAATTCGTTGAAATGCACTTCACTGGGTAGTATATGCTTTCTTCCAAGTGTTCCGCATATCTGATTTGGGATAAATTTCAACTGCTGGAAATACAATCATTTGCACACCTAAATGGTGCACCGCGGGACCCAGCGGAGTCTCTCGTTTATGATATTCTGCAATTGGATATGCCTCATGTTTCAGTTGGTACTGTGATCGAGGTATCGATATATAGTTTATTGAATGAACACTACTCATGAGGTCGGTGAAAACTGTTCGTTTTCTCCCTGTTTCGTTCCTACGTAAGGTCTGCTTATGCCTCAGTAATTTTTGCCCATATTTTGTTTCCCACCGTCATTGCTCGCAAGTTCGTCTCGATTGTACCTATTTTCGAGAGTCCACTCCGACGGCAAGTTGGACCGACTGGGTATAGAACCAAGAGTTCCCGGGCGATAGGCTAACGAACCATCCACTACAGTAGACTGAAGCCCAGAGGGGCTTATTATTTTGTGTTACCCATGAACCGCACCCGCCAGACAGCCTTTGGCGAGGTGTGTTTTAAACTGACGAAACCGCACAATCTTCTCAGCTGCCGCGTCGCACCGCCGAACGAAAGACAGTCCCCCACATCCCAAACGTACTGATTTCTGTGACGTTATCTCTCTATACGGCCAACTGACACAGCAGACTGTCCCCAATCAAATCCCTGCTCCGCCAGCGACTACTTCCCGCTCCTGCTGATTGCGTCATTATTGATTAACCAGTTCCTGTCAGTCCTCAATACATCATCTGCTGCCCACGTCTGCCTGCTCCTGTTGACTACTGGCTACGAACCGCGTACAATCTAATAACCCCAATCGTTCTGTGAGATCCGAAGCCACCTAGATCTTACATTAAGTTTGCTGTAAACTCTTCAACACCTCGCCCCCAGTCTCGCTGTTCTTTGGGTTCACCAAGTAAATGCATTCCTCGAGTTTTCAGCAATCTTCTGTTCTACTTGAGCAATAGATTGCACACAGCTATGTGCCCACTTTCGTGATTAGATGTGGTGACGGAAGATTTCTAACTAGCTCTCCCGTTATTCTTTAAGTCGGAATTCACACTCGCGGTCGGAAAGTAATCGGTGCATGAAGCTCCCGCACTATTTTGAATGAAAAAAAAATGAAAGGCGTGCGTTCTGTTTATTTCCAGTGTGCGGTTTTACATCGTGGCCAAGGAACACGCTCTAAAGGTCCTTTGAAATGCAGAATTCAAGTGACTAAGACTAGTAAAAATACATTCACTTGCTGAGGGTTTTTTTAATTTCCAATACTGATTCCCTCTGACCATCATACCTTTAACTACTCTTTCTCCAATACGATAACGTCGTTTTGCATGTTATTCACCCCCACCTCAAAACGGCCATTTTTTGACTGATCAATTCGGCTTGATCGTTGTTGAAAGGGGGAAATATTGACCATGGCATCGAAGTTATAGAACTGGTTGTGTCCTGTTTTTAGACTGAAACAAACTTTCGGACTATGGCTTCGGTAGTAAGCACTAATCTGAACTTGAAATTAAGCAATCACATCTACTACCCAAAGTAAAAGGTTGTGCTCGGCTTCCCCAAATCTTCAGCAAATAGTGGTTTTCCCCAAGGCCAGAGGACAACACTGAGCACTGCTTTGATTGCCTTGAATAGAACATCGTAAATGTGCTGACCGGATTGTGCAGTCTGTATTTGTGTTGCGAACATCCATAGTTACTTATATGAATTTTATTTGGTACTGAGCACGCACACACTACGTTGTGTCTAAATTGCTTGTCGTCTGACAGCAACGACAGAGATCATACATTCTCCTACGTTACACAGAGCTCAATGACTTATCGAAACGTAGGTGAACCTGAGAACAGTTATTAAATTTGGCAATTGTGGAATTTTCACTGAACGGCACGTAGTGGGTGGTACCTAGCTTCAACGGGTCAGTTTAAAAACGTAACAGTTTATGTGTACATTGAAGCCATCTACCCTATCTCTGTGTGAGCGCAGTTACTGTGACAACACAAACATGTCGAAAACAACTTTGATCGGGTTGTGAAACGTGCACAAACTAAGCTACAAAGGCTCACTTACAATGACAATGAAGGTCATTTTGCTGGTGCTCTACAAAAGTGCGTTGACGGATATCGGTTTTCAGTCTGTACAAGCGATTTTCTTTCAGCGCCTACTCTCTATGTTCTGTATACACCTGCTAGTGTAGACATTTGGACACCTGTACGGATTTGTACTCTTTTCCCACAAGGACGTTTCTAAGGCAAGCTAATTTGTTCTATCCATTAGTAGGGTCACTCTCCATTTTTTGGTCCATCTTGAGACGAGACGGTTCGTCTAACTGACATTCAGTTGCTTCTGCGTCATTTAAACTACATGCACGTGGATGTGTTGAAATTGTTCACCTCGATCACTAAAAAAACTGTAAATCTGCCGCCACAGCGTTTGTTAGAGCATGAGCATGGATTTAAAACAAAATCTTAGATCTCGTCTTAAAATTTCAAGCTGGTTTTAAATGAAATCAGCTGATAAGAATTTGTAGTCTACTATCAAAACTGCAGAGCCGAATATGGCGGAGTATTTTCCTCTCATTATAGTTAAAAAGAATGTGAAATTTTGGACTAATGTGCTGCAGTGAGACGCTGAGTAGAATTCTGTTTTATCTAATTGGCTGTCAAAGGTGATGGTGAAAGGGAATAATTCAAACCAGTTCGGTGAATACGTGAACTACACACATTTTTTAAGATTTGGTCCCAACTGGAGAGTCGTATGAATCCCAACTGGATCGTCCGTTTACGAGTGTAGCATGCCCAACCCCAACACAAAGCAGGCAGTGATACGACCTCACATTACGAAAAGGCGATTGTATCTAGTCTGACCAGTGCCGCCGAAATGAAGCTTTTTCGATAGGTTTCTTGGGTATGAATTTCTAAGGGACTCCGCAAGAAACAGGGTGTTGCAGAATCCGAGGTGATTCGCCTGTTACTTTGAAGAGCTACCATTTTTCAAACACCCAAGCTTTGAATACCAGTACTAGCGGACAAACTTGCCGTCTGCTGAATAAACAATTTTGCTGGATGGTACTCCAATGTGGATCACTAGTCAGAAACCGAAACTTCGATTTTGTGTCACGAGATTTCCATCTGTTCCCACTGAAAAAAACGGGATGTGCTGCTATGAATTTGTACGCACTTTGAGAATGTCACACGATAGCACTGCGTAGAGCTTTTCAAGTCTTCACAATTTTAATGAATACGTATTTATGTAGGGCTTGGTACTCGTGGTTCGCTTATAGACCGGAATATTGGTCAAACACAGTCCAGTATATGCAAATCAGCCCACAGTCAGGGAAACCGTGTCAACCAGAACCCACGCTCCTTTAAACATGTTACGTAAAATTTCCAGTTGTGTGGAAATCCAGTTTAAAGTGCACAGACGACCTATCCAGAGTAACCACCGTCCAGTTATTGCAACTATTTAGCAAACGATGGTTGATTCACCTAAAAGTCAGATTTTCCAGGAAAGCGGATCCATCAGTCCACACGACTAGCTTTTTAAACAAAATGTGAACATCACTAATATAACTAATAGCATCAGCAATGTTGAGTATCACCACCAGTCCCCGATCTTACCATTAAACGTACACTACTAACAATGCTGTCAGAAATAAGCTACCAGAAAAAAGATGCATCGGTGAGCACCACTGACAACTGACTACATTTCCAGCCGATGTAACTTCGCTATGCAGTTCAAACAAAGGAAGGCGATGCTGACTAATTGAACGCACAATGCGAAGCTCAGTTCAATATGGGCAGGTTGAGAAACTCTCATTGAATAAACTGGGTTTCGCATGGTGCACAGCCACAACTTACAGATGGCAGTGCACGAAAATGTCGACTGGGTCTCCCGGAACGGGGGATAATTTAACTAATGCAGCAGTACAAAAGTCAGTGCCAGAATATTTAGTTATGCATTCAGTCCGAAACTGGCAAGCGTCTATAGAACAGTGACGCACTGGGCACTAAATCTACACAATCTATAAGTTGTATGTATC
>NW_008751880.1:761913-779206 GCF_000715545.1 Opisthorchis viverrini | reverse complement strand
TGTCTCTGAAGTGTGAAAAAACATTTTATATATATATATATATATATATATATATATATATATATATATATGGTGACATTAGCTACTTGCTCGATCTGCCATCATGTTAAGCCATGTGTAATACATTCAGTTTTGGCTTATTCTTATTCTTATTACGAATAATTTGCTTTATATTAGTGCGATAGTTTTACTACGTTATTGTGATTCCCCACAGTTCGTCGAAGACACCATGTCAAAAATATTTTTATGTGTTGATTTCTGTGGATGAAACAATCCTTATAAGCGTTGAAAGAAACGTGCTGGCAACTTGTTTCGTTTGGTCAAGGAAACGTAGAACCTACTAAGTACATTGAAGCTAGCTCTCATATGATGCGCACATCGGTATTTAATTCCGCAATCTCCTTCTCCCATTAGTTGCGGAGTTACATTTACTTACCCAGTGAATTAGCCACCGAAAGGCATGACTGGACAACATATTGGTCGCCCTCGTTCGGTTCAATTGGATAAACAAGCTACTCACCATCTTTGTCAGTAGCATATGTGTAATTCTACTATACATTTAGAGTTTTCTGAGGTGTCAGCAACATGAACCACAGAAACTGCAGTCTGATTCCTGTGGGTCGTCGTTCTTGTTTATTGTCCTTATTGTAATATCATTCGAATATATTGAAGGGATTAGTATCATGACCAGCAGTGATGTATTTTTATATTGCGTGCGATCGACCACGTTTACGTTAAATCCCTGGACTACTGAACGAGGTGAACGGGCTAGGAGCTCGCTCCCTTACAGTTACACAGTCGAAATTCTAACGGTGTTGGCTGAGTGTGGTTCCGCGATCTGCAGAATTCATCCCCACATCACTCTAATTTGGACAGTCCCCATCCCGCTCTTTCGCACTTATTCTGGTAAGCCCATATAAAAGTGGGGAAGTATCGTTTTAACTTGAGCCGATCAGCTTTGGTCGTGCCGTAAGTTGAACCCCAGACATTTGATGGACAGTAGCACCACTCAAGCATGTGCTGGGTGCATCTTGATTGTCACACTCCAACAGGTAAACATGTCCATGCTTAAGTGAATTAATTGGTTTACCCGACGCTTCGTGCTATAACACAGTTAATTTGCCAGACTGAACCATCTTCCAGAAATTCTCAGTTAAGTAATGCACCGGACAACTGAAACATGCTGTTGGTTTCGGGGTTTGGTAGAAAGCTCTCCTCGCAATTCAGATGTCCAGAGTCGAAGTTAGCTTGTTTATCAATACTGATTCACTAAGCACCTACCGTTACTCGTATTTGATATCGCGAGATCACTAATCTAACCCGGTTCAACAGGTGTGCTATGTCAGTGTGAAAGATACCAAACCATGTATATTCTGGTCCTATCTGCAATTCCCATATTCCAGTGCTTTCAACTTGGTGACAAATCTTTCTAGAGAGCCTCATAACGCCTGAACTTAGTTAGTTAAGGTTTATAAAATAGTCTATGATGTGGCATGACTTTTTAAAGACTTCGCTCATTTGAGTCTGAACATAGACTGTCGGCATTGGGAAGTCCTTCATACTGTTACGGATCATAAGGTGGGTCTTGCAGGGCTCCGTTCAGTAGATACATAAATTTGGCCAATTTAACCAAAGATCTCTATAAACGCGACAAGAAAACGTGAAAGGTAATGTTAGAGCACTCCCTCTGAATCAAGTACAGGTGTTGACTGTTTTACTCAAATTAAACAGATCCTCCTGTTCGATTTTCATTGCCACAACAGTTGAAAAGCATTGATGGAACAAGCCAAGATTGCACGAAAGCACTGATTTAGTTCAAATGATCAATAAATAATGACATAAAAAGAACGTTTTGGATAATCCTTCCTCCCTTCTGTAAATTTTCGAGGGATTTCAACTCAGATTGAGTTGTCGTTTCCTGAATAATGATCGCTTTGTAACTCCCTTCTGTAAATTTTCGAGGGATTTCAAATCAGATTGAGTTGTCGGTTTCCTGAAAAGGATCGCTTTGTAACTCAAGAAGAGCTAGAAGTTTGTTTTAAACCGCATGTCAAATGAATCAGAAGATTCTCGCCATCCTCTACCGTTAATGGGGTATCGAGGAATTATCCTAGGCATTGTGGAGTGGATGTGACCTATACTGGTAGTTTGCCGCTTCTGCTTGCTCCGTAGCTCAAATTACCCTGTCTAATGTTGGGGTCAGAGTAGCAATCGTAAGAAAATTTGGTGTGCATGGAGTCGATGTTGCGAGTTTTTGTGTATTCACTTCAATCGTACTCGGTTGTCTGAACTCACATCCACGCAGGCGATGATGTGCACAAAATATTCGTCTATCCATCATAATACCATCTTATAGGTGAAGAAACCTTTTGAGCACCGGAACCAACTCATTTATTCGAGTTTCCTTCACAATGCTTTTCTATGATAAAAACAAATGAAAGTTAAAAGAGAAAGTAGTAACTGATGGTTGGTTTTACTTCCAAGTTGCTCAAATTCGAAAGGAAATGCCTTCAAATGGGAAGCAGTTGTCAGGATGAGGGCTAGTCGATTCTTTCAAGGAACATTTTGGGTGGACATCTGACGAGGATTCCACAAAATATATTATATTTAGAGCAGGAGTATTCCGATGAAAAACATCAAACTAACACTCGAGGTGCCAGACATCTGTACAGACGGGCACACCAGACTCTCCTAGTAAAGTTATATGTAGTTTTGCAGAAGTATTAGCGAAAGCTGGGCATATTTCTTTGCAGGTTTGAAACCTCTTTCACAACCTCTTTCCAATCATTGGGAGTATAGTTGTAAGCACTTCTTGCAAACTTTCTTTGTTCTCCTCGATATGGAGAAAGCTTGCCAGTGTATCTGTGAACAGCGGTATCACGGCCTGCAAAAAGGATGAAGAAATTAGCAGTTGTTAATTTTTGAAGACCGCTAGTGCATTTTTTAGAATAGAGCTTGGTAACTGTGATATATCATAATTTCTCTCTCAAGCGAGTCTCAAAAGCAAATTCCTTCCTCGTTACCTTAAAATTCAACATTCTGTACGACAAATCAGAATAGTAAAGATCTTCTTTCGCTTATATTTAAATATAGGAGGCAGTGAATCAACAGCCCAAGCTTGCCTACACACTGATAGTACCTTGGCCCTCTCAAGAAAACACAACATCGGTATTCAAAGCTGTTGGCTGCTTTAGGCTTTTTTGAGCAAGCTACTCTAAAGTTGGAACTATGTGCCAGACAACCAAATACAGGGCACACCTTACATAATAGGGCGAGAATACCAGCAGACAATTACAATCATTACCCCTCATCAAGTACCACATGATGAATTGTTCTATGATCTTTCCTAAGTGTGAATCCCTCCAAATGAGATACCCATATAAGCCCTATTGTCCGCCGTCAACTGGGGGAAATCACCTCATCATGGTAAATAGACTTGGGCTGACTGGCTAGCAAATCCCTAACCAGAGTGCTGATATCAGTCACATCCCTCTAACTAGAAAGCAGTCGCATGAATTTCTCTGCAAAGAGATCAATTTTGAACAGCGGTTTTTAAATCGCTACCAGTGATTAGTCAAGGTATTGTGCAAACAATTTTCCACTCATGATTATCATGGCCACCAAAATGGAATAAAGGGCTGAGGATGAAATCTAATCGTATCGTTGTTCCATTAGTTACTGATTGGTCCGGTAAATCGGGGAGCATAAACTGACTTTTCGGAATTTGATTGAGAGACCGAATAAACGGATTGAGGAGATGATGACGGAAGTGTCAATCGAATCCCAGATGAATCTCTCGTTCATGATATTCTTCAGTTGACTGCCCTGCCGCCTGAGGTTTCAGTTGACACGATATTTACGATATCACAGCATATTTTCTTCTGAAATAGCGTTGCTTATTCGATTGGCGCGCGCTTTAACTAACTTACCAGTGAACATTCAGGTGAATTTTAACCAGGCCTTGCTTTGAAGCCGACTTTGGTCGCAAAATTTCGGTTTGCCGATCAACTGATTAGCGTCATCTTCTACATACCCCTACGGTTTTTTCTAACTCAATAGGTTTTCTTGCCCAACAAGACAAATAGTTCTGCCCCTGTTTTGCTGCACAAAAGAAGTACATATGTCTCTTTAACAAGTCGCAATTTCGGGGGTGGCCAAGATTCTTCAAAAAACCATCAATGAACTATTCACTGCGAATGCCACTTTGTTGTTATTCGTAGCAGTTCTTTCCGGTGAGCAAGTTATCATATCCGGTTTATAAAAGGTGGACCGCAGCCCTTGTCCTACTTAAGAACACCAGAGTTTTGTCAGTATAAGATTACTTTTATGAGATGTCCAATACAGCACACCAAATTTCATAGGTGGATGCACGGGACCAACAGATATCAAGGCTAGACTTGTTTGAGAGTCCTTTGGAACTTTCCTATCTTAATGTGAAGTCACGTTCGATCAGCAGCCGGCGTTAGCAAAGTTCACATGGAAAGGATGTGGCGGAGGCAAGTATAACACGATTTCCTTTTTTGTAGAGAATTCGTCCTGTAAGTGAGGTGCTTCTCGGCTTTTCAGCATAGATTGGCTTCACTTACAGGACGAAATCTCTACAAAAAATCCCAAATCTCCTCACACTATCAACAGCGATTTCCTTTTATCGTTTATAGAGGCGTGATGACAGATGTATTACTACGGAAATGGGTGGGAAAATTCCTGATGGTAGTATTGCCGATAAAAGTGAGGTAAAATGGTGGGTTTGTAAATGTTAACTATGCATATGGTCAGCTCCCCATAATATTTCACACTGATGATTATCTTAAAGCAGTAAAACAAACTAAGCAAGATTTTACGCATTTATTTTATCATAATATCTCCCATACAAGTTGATTGGTACTACATACTCTTCACGCATTTCCCAAGTTTTAGAATGAACTATTTTCAATCAGCTGTAGTTGATAAAACTTACCACAAAATGAGCAACGGTGATTCCCCGGTTTTTGTGAATATTGGCCAGCTGAATAATGGTTTGTCTGAGTACATCTTGGTCGTTATAATTCCGAACCACTTCCAATAGGCTATCAACAAACTTTATGGAAAGTTGACCGAGGTAACTGGAATTGAGAGCCTGCGGAAGTGTCATTGACTGAATTGGCCTGAAAACTTTCATCAAATTCGGATTGCTGAGAAGTAACCTGTCAACAATAGAATAATGAGAGTTTTCACTTCAAGCACCATGTTCTATGATTTACAAAGAAATGTTGGTAGAGTACAAACGGCGAGTTCATAAGTCTCATGAAACAGCGGTATCATTTTCCATGAAATTTGACATGCATTCCGTAGCCTTTACGTTTATAACCGGTTTCAACGTGTTGGAGTAGACTTTAATGTTTGGAATGTGTTCAGTGAGATAAAAACACTCTTTTCTGAAGCGCCATGGGGGGAAGTGTGCAAGGATCCCTCTTATTGACGATAGTTATCTGCATGGCCTCATTGTGTCGACTGTCCCAAACCCGACATTTGCCTTGAAACAGTGCTTTCTAATAAGCACCATGAGAGATAACCAAGTAACATAGAATGTAGTAAAATACAGTGTAACAACAAAAATCAATGCGCATTCAGGCAACCGCAGTCTAGACATTCGTTAAAGGTCCCCACCATGTACGACCAAAAACGAATCCAAACCAGGGCTTATTTATTTTAGTATTCTAGCAAAGGCGTACAAAAACTTCAAATAAACGCTGTCCGACCAATCCAAATCGACAGCCAATTCACCGGTGGACCAAACACAAAAGGGTTTTGCGCGGCAGCAGTGAACACCAGTGTTTGTGCTCTAGTGAAAACTCGTAGTTCCGCCCGAACAATGTGAGCTCTTCTTGGAGCGAAGCGAGACTTCTATTCAGCTTTGGGTAACACAACACCACCAGTCGTGTGTCACATGCACTCCTAACGATGGATTCTGTAGCCAAATTAGTAGAACAAGGGCAGCGAATGGCTCGCGATACATAAATGTACCACTCTGACCCTTAGGCGGTGTTCGAAGATGGCAATCTCTAATGGCGTCTAAGGGTGTTAGTTTAACTCTAGCGGAGGAATGTGACGCCATTTATCGTAGTATCTGAACAAGCATATGGTTATATAGTCACATATTTATGCAGTTTTATGCAGTTACATTGAACGAGTTAGTTAGTTTTCGTCCGATTTTTTCACGCTTAATAAAACTACCCATGAAAGCTCTAACCTACACAGGAACAAGTACAACACAAAACAATTTGAAGTAGCAATTCTGGATTTCAACATGGCCGAGTGTTTACCTTTACAGTGCTTCACGGAATTCGGGAAGATAAGCACGCATACGTGAATAATCAGTCAACCTTGTTTACTATTTTACCTTGAGACCATCTCTCAAACGGTCGCTCATCGCTTAGGTCAGCTTGTATTCCGTGACTCCAGCTTGGGCCGAATGAAGTCAGGAACACTCCGTTTGAATGTTTAACATGAACCATCAAAAGGAATTTACAGTGTAAAAATTTCCTAATACATCCCAGAATATCATCATTTTATTGTGTGACTTCTTATTAAATTTTCTATGTACGCAGTTAGTTCCGTCATCTTCCAGAAGGACGGTCATGATATCTCCGGTTGTTCCGTCATTTGAATTCCCGAGGCATTGAAGGATCCAAATCAGAGTTTGGTAACTTTGCATCACTTGATAATACAGTGATCATAATTGTTGCGCAAGGTCTAAGGAAAGGCTGAGTATTTCCAACTGTTTACTACCCAGACTGGGATATTTCTTCAACTCAAATCTTTCTTCTTTCTCACAAACCAACATGAACTTGGTTTTAGGCGCTAAGTGGAAAAAAGTTACGTGTGTGCTAATTCACTTGCCTTGAATTAAACTTTGAGGCTTTTCCAACAAAAGGAACATTTCTAATGATTATGCCTATTTCAGCGAGAGCTCTGCACCACTTTTATTACCAGCCTTTTTGATACATAGTAATTATATTCTATTGCTTACACCCACTGGCCCTCAAGACCTCATACCTAAAAATCGTACGACGCCGGTCTCCGTACGTATCCATTCTTTCAAAAGACGTGTGACTTGTCGTTGTTCTTCTTGTATACAACCATTTGTAATGTGAGTAATAAGCGGCGGGTTTTTATCATATAAGTAATGTAACAGAATGTGAAGTTTTGGCCTTCAAAGAAGCTCAATGTGTGAGGCAAATGCTATGCATCCATAGAAATCCCTGCTGAGAACTGGCTGTGCCCAATGAGATGTCAACTTGAAGGCTTTTATGGCCGAAATACATTGATATAACTTCCTTTCGTTGCTTTCTACTACACTTGACAAGTTGTTACAGTCCTATGGGAAACCGAAGCTGAGAAACCGCAATCGCGAAGACTGGTGCAAACGTTTTCACTTTTCCTCTCCGAAGACTCAAGAGGCTGTTTGGAGGAATGAAAGTTGACGGAAGATTTTCGAAGAACGAAAATGTTGATAACGATCTACTACTGATGCGAAAGGTTTTCTTTTAGTGGCAAGTCTGAGATTTATGACCTTTTACAGCTCACCGCTCCCACATTCCTATTTGAATAGCTTTGTGACTCTTCAGTGAGTATGCCATCTTCGAAGTTTGAAAGAAATCGACCAACGGAACAATGTTTTCGAAAAGAAAACACTGAAATATTACCAGCTCTGGTTCGGATGTTTTGGACAGTTTGTTATCGGCAACTACTTCAGCCACACGTGTTCGCTTTTCTTATTATAGAGTTTTTCCATACTGATATTTGGCATATTATACCACAGCAAGATAGACTACATTAAGTGGAGGACGCATTCCACGTAGAGTTCCAAGTAGTGCCGTGTCAGCCTCTACTTCACGCGTAACCTGTCTCCGAAGTGCATGCAGTAAGGTGGCAAAATGCGTTTTGGTTCTTCACTCTCTTTGTTTTGTTTATTCAGATTAGAGCAAATACACTTTGTGGTTGTGCGGCAGTGAAGCATCATTGTCAGCGTTGATGATACGCCCTATGATGATGATGACAACGTCAAATGTTATTTTTTAACACTGAATGTCAGATCCACATCATTTATATCTCGTTAGTTTTACGAAGACAGTACCTTTTGAAACAACTATTTTAGTTGGTTATTCTATAGAGAAAAATGTCGGTAGCTCAGGTAGCGTAGATGGTCGTTGGCTTGTTCGCTGAGCTGGGTAATTTGATTGCAAACGTTTCATCATCAATCGAGGTGACATTATCAGTGCATTAGTGGGGAGCGTGTTGATGCGTAGCGGTGGGTTAGTGGTTGTGCCTTCTTTCAGAGTGAGGCTTACTATCACCACTTTCGTACACATGGTTGTACCATGGCGAGTACTTGTACGCTAAATTGACCTTGTATCGGCCACACAAAGTATGCTTAAACTAAAGCACAAATGAAGTGAAATAGAAGACGTTTTCGGAGGCAAACATGTTGTGCAACCAGTACGTGATCCAAACTTTTCTATCGTGTAAAATTTGTTGTGACAACTTCTCCAAATGCAGAATCCATCCACAACCAAAAGCTCCGAAACTTTACGAAGTTTCTCCACGCGAGGGAACTTCGGTCCACTTCAACATGATATGCACACAACCGTACTAATCTTTGCGATCCGGTCGCAATAAGGTTTAGGACGAACGCATTCGTTAGTCAAATAAACTTGATCTATTTGGAGCAAACAGAAAGCCGACGCGTGAAACTTGCTTTGAATAACCATTCACAGTTCTCTCAGACAAGTATTGGGCAAAAGTGTCAGAGTTCTGACTGTGCTGGTTTAGTTAACTTTTGATCAGGTTTACACCTTTTATTAGGTGCAATTAGTTTTTCTATCTATAACATCGGCACTCCAGAGCGCCAAGCTTGGGCCTTCTTGACAGCGATACCAACATGTCTTTTCAATTGTTCCAGCCAACTTTCAAGGAAAGCCTTCTTGGTTTGTAATGTAAAACATGGTGTATATCGTATACCACGCAGAACAGTGCCTGGTACAAACAGGTAACTGAAGCTAGAAGGATAAGTTAGGTACCAGAGGTGAACCGCACGGGGCTCCAGATGTTCTGATTCTGAAAGCGAAACTGAATTTGAGGTAGCAATGGACCCAACTAAGTAACACAAGCCAGGGGCTTTTATCGCCTACATTAGCAACAGTCGTAAATAGACTAAACTGAAAGGCCGAAGAACTCCTCTAAAAACACAGCTTCCTTAACAGATCACCTTCTCAATGCCCTGTGAACCTGGATGGCTCCACAAAGATTACGCTCACTTGCATCATACACGTTGAAGATTTCTATTCTAGACGACCAATGTGGTTATTCTTCTGAGAACTGTGAAAAACACTCGTATTTTAAAGAGTGACTTGGTTTTGATGGAATTCCGCACAAACATTCTTAAATTACCATACCGAATTCTTCACGGACTCAGTGATTAATACTGCTCATAGTTCGATACCGTACAGATTTACGGTAGTCAGTTGCCTTGATCCTTATCATGCTCGACTAACCCTTTGCAATTCTTGGAGACAACACAGTTAGTTTACGCCCTGGTACTAAAAGGCAACACAATCATTTTTGCAGCCATATCAGGATTTTTGTGCTTCATCAACAGCCTCAGCGTCACCACTTTCGTACACATGGTTGTACCATGGCGAGTACTTGTACGCTAAATTGACCTTGTATCGGCCACACAAAGTATGCTTAAACTAAAGCACAAATGAAGTGAAATAGAAGACGTTTTCGGAGGCAAACATGTTGTGCAACCAGTACGTGATCCAAACTTTTCTATCGTGTAAAATTTGTTGTGACAACTTCTCCAAATGCAGAATCCATCCACAACCAAAAGCTCCGAAACTTTACGAAGTTTCTCCACGCGAGGGAACTTCGGTCCACTTCAACATGATATGCACACAACCGTACTAATCTTTGCGATCCGGTCGCAATAAGGTTTAGGACGAACGCATTCGTTAGTCAAATAAACTTGATCTATTTGGAGCAAACAGAAAGCCGACGCGTGAAACTTGCTTTGAATAACCATTCACAGTTCTCTCAGACAAGTATTGGGCAAAAGTGTCAGAGTTCTGACTGTGCTGGTTTAGTTAACTTTTGATCAGGTTTACACCTTTTATTAGGTGCAATTAGTTTTTCTATCTATAACATCGGCACTCCAGAGCGCCAAGCTTGGGCCTTCTTGACAGCGATACCAACATGTCTTTTCAATTGTTCCAGCCAACTTTCAAGGAAAGCCTTCTTGGTTTGTAATGTAAAACATGGTGTATATCGTATACCACGCAGAACAGTGCCTGGTACAAACAGGTAACTGAAGCTAGAAGGATAAGTTAGGTACCAGAGGTGAACCGCACGGGGCTCCAGATGTTCTGATTCTGAAAGCGAAACTGAATTTGAGGTAGCAATGGACCCAACTAAGTAACACAAGCCAGGGGCTTTTATCGCCTACATTAGCAACAGTCGTAAATAGACTAAACTGAAAGGCCGAAGAACTCCTCTAAAAACACAGCTTCCTTAACAGATCACCTTCTCAATGCCCTGTGAACCTGGATGGCTCCACAAAGATTACGCTCACTTGCATCATACACGTTGAAGATTTCTATTCTAGACGACCAATGTGGTTATTCTTCTGAGAACTGTGAAAAACACTCGTATTTTAAAGAGTGACTTGGTTTTGATGGAATTCCGCACAAACATTCTTAAATTACCATACCGAATTCTTCACGGACTCAGTGATTAATACTGCTCATAGTTCGATACCGTACAGATTTACGGTAGTCAGTTGCCTTGATCCTTATCATGCTCGACTAACCCTTTGCAATTCTTGGAGACAACACAGTTAGTTTACGCCCTGGTACTAAAAGGCAACACAATCATTTTTGCAGCCATATCAGGATTTTTGTGCTTCATCAACAGCCTCAGCGTCTTTCGCAGTCCATTAGCGTTCTGCTGGGGCGTACACTTTTATTTTTCACAGTCCCATTAATCGAATAAACTTTCTTTTGTTCACAAACAATGGCCTCTATAATGATGGCGTCATCAACAATGACAATAGAAAAGACTAAACGTTGTCCGAATGTTGCTGAATGCATTCAAACGAATGCGGTCTTATGGGATGTCCAAGTGGGCCTACTTCAGTAGTTCCAGTAACTGCCTGTGGCCAACTGAGGTTCGGCGACCCCACTGCACCTAGCTGATGGCTTACTGACTTCAGTATGATTAGAGTTTTACGTGTTGCCTTTCTCTGGCCGTATTGGATTCCAATGAAGTGAATTATAATGCAATTGAGTAAGGCTTGACTTTTCTCAGGTCCTTGTTATTCGTACCCCGATGAGTAAGAACATAACCTTGCACATTTCTTTTCTTGATTACTTCCTTAATACGCACTGAAATGACCCGGTGCTTTAGGTTTGAGAACCGTTTGGCTGGAACGAATTATTTATCAGGTATTAAACTGTTTTTCAACATGTTTGGCCTCATACGTGCCACTTCCAAAAACCACGATCCAAGATTAGAAACCCCAACACCATTGCAAATAGTAATCACGAGGAATGTCATACCAAGTTTCTCTTGTCAACTGCGCTAATTGAGCAGAAAAACTGACACACGTTGTGCATATTACAGAAAGTTCTAACTTAACTGCTGCACTGCAGATTGACATGTCAAACTTATTGAACAGAAATTCACACCGGAGCGCCAACTGATACCACGACTCACTGGCCTTTGCAAAGGGGAAAATGAACCGGTGTACCGTAGCAAACAAGAGAATTTTCGTAAATAAAGGCGACAAACATATGCACATAAAATAAGGCTCTTAGTGGAGGCTGAATGCAGGTGAAATAATTAGGTCGCATTTGTCGAGAAAATAGAAGTTCCAGGGATTTGTTTCATCGGAGCTCCCAGTGCACATGTATTTCATCATCACTATTTGCTCACACTATTTGCTAGCACTGACAAATCATTTTATTGATATTCAGTATTGATGGTGCCGCGTGAAATCTAAAAGTACTAATCTTTGAAATAATATTTTTTGAACATATGTTTTACGGGGCTTTCACGTGTTGGTATTTTCATAGTTAATACAAAGGTATTTTCAGAACTAACTGACGACACGATAAGAGATTAACAGAATTGTATCATATCAGAATAGCGCATCTTTGATGAAGAAAAGTTCTGATGCTCTAAAAGTTTGACTTCATCTTGCAAGTAGTCAGCCTACGCTTCAAATCTAAAGTGTACTCTGGAGCCGTTTGGTGCTTGTTGGGAATTGTCAGTTGCACGTAATCCACAAGTTTCCAGTTTGATTCGGAGCCCTATTCTTCCGAAGCTGCTGTTAAACGCCATGTAACTGAAATGTTCAATCAGCCATCTAATGGAGCTGAACCTAGGTAAAACACAATGTCAGTCAGCCTCCAGTCAAACAGTTTGCACTATGAGACCTTAAGTAAACCCGTTTTTCAGACAAAAATACATACGGCACATATTCCATGTTCTTAGCAGATCTTCTCTTCGATCGCGGAGAAAAAATCATGGAGTGAGCTCTTCGACAGCGTTCACAGGACTGTGGTTGGGCCGTAAGTTTCAGCCAAACGATGCTTCTTGTGGATTCGGACGAATCCAGTCTGATAAAGGGAAATCCTCCGTGACCCTTTGGCTAACAGTTACACTCCCTAGGGCAGGCCTCTGCCGAATGAGTTAAACACTCCAACGTTGTTCTCCTTCATAGGACAATTACTGTCTCAGAACCTGTAAAAATCATGTCGCTTGAAAACTGTCGGACGAACGAAGAAACATTTGTTCGAAAGGAACTAGAAATACCATTCGGCCTGTTTGGAGGCTGACGGTACCAAGATTACTTCTTGTCCCTTCACCGGTCGCTCTACAAAAACAATTAGCGACGTATATGTTATTTCCAAAAAGCATTTCAAAGTCCTGTAAATTCTAACCAGCCGGTCAGAACTTATCAGGAGTCAATTGTTGCCCACAGGGAGACCAGTCACAATCAGTCTACGCAGTCTAATTTTATGTATTGGGAAGAAACATACCTAGTCGCTTCGTTTGATCTACCCCGGGGGAGCACGAAGACTGGTCACACTGATCTAATCACCAGTCCGAAAACTTATGAACCGAGGAATCGTCCACTGTCTATGATGGATCTCAGCTATGGGAATCCAGTTAAAGGATATTCTGATGACTCCCGTGGTAGAAACAGAAGAACCAAACTTTGTCTACCAGCAAATAGCAGTAATGACCTTCTTTACCTGATCATCATAATGGCTAAAGGCCACTCCTTTCCTGGACCCACAGCTTGGACCATAGATCAATTTGTTAGGCCAGTTTTGGTCAAAAGTTCTCCAGAAGGAACCAGAAGTTCACCGATTCTATCTGTTGGTGTTTCTGAAAGTTTACCTCACATGTTTTAAAGACCTTTATGAACTTTTCTTAGTACTGTGGAATAAGTCCACGGATACAAAGTCACTGTCATACATCGATAACCGACCATTGACAAGATCAGACACCATCTGTACTGAGTCTCCGCCTCCTTCCCATTCCACCAAAGTTTGCTGAATATCATGCTTCTCTTGTTATTCATTAGTTTGGAATGGGTTTAAATGTTTCACCCAAATGCACCAGCCTGATCTTGAGTGCGCAGAACTAGTTCTTCAGAAAACGAATTTGGTTGATGGCATAGCAAATCCCCTTTTTTCTTGTTGACAAAAGAATCTTCGGAGCAGTGAGGCTATCTTACCACCAAAAACCGTACATCATGTTCCATAGATGACAGACCATAAAATTATATGTATTGTATTACAGAATAGATGAGAAAGCCAATACGCATAGTATGCTAGTATGATATACTAGACTTCAGGAGGCGCAAGTTATTATCACTTTGACGATCTGACTGTGCTTCCGTATTTGGCGGATTCCAAATAAGAAAGATACTATTCCGGAATCCAGCCTAAGTAACTGGTAGAATAGCCTAAAGCACATCAGCGGATATGACGTCTAGGGCAGCTTTGGGTTTGCTTAGATGTAGACTGTTATTGCAATGCCACCGATCAACAAGGAGGACCCGATACGTACTAGACCATGGAGTTTGAATTCACTCGGATATTTATTAGTAACTGATGTCTGAATCTCAGGCAACTCAGACATGCAAAGCCTTTTATCCGTTGCCTATCCTATTAATGCCAATTTAAAGGGTCCCAATAAAGAAGAGTTGGTGTGATTGAGAGCTTTGGCATTCAACCAAATGATCACCAGGATATTCAACATTTCTACACATTCCTGGCGTTTAATTCAATTACTTGATCCACCTGATCACATAAGCTCACCGCCACTATGGATCCAGAGTGAAACAGAACAGTCAGGCAAAACTAGTGAACGGACAAATACGGGAATATCACTGGAGGAAGCACTTTGGTTAAGAAAGACTGAATAAATATAGGGTTCGAAAGTAGCAGATATTTTAGTCAAAACAGACTAATTACTGCAAACAACCAAGTAAGAACAGGAGGAGATTCATAATCTTTCGAAATATTACTTCACCAGTTTGTAACTGGATCCCTGTCAGTAGGAATCACCTCTCGGGATGGGAAAACTCGGCCTCTTCTATTCCTGACGGCCAGTGTTTGTCACACGTCAGTGTTTGTAATGCAGGACGCCTTTCATCCTGTTTTGGGTTGATCAGTAAAAGTTGGCACATGTGAAATTGACAATAGGTCGCAAAAGGGACCATTTACACAATGCCTGGTTCCGCCACATTCTTTCTGGGGTTGCCTACATTACAATGTGAGCTGGCCCAAACCAAGCATGCAGTCCAATGACGTATACGGGTAAACCTATTAAAATGGCACATTCGTGGGCTAAGGGTCATATTACCAATCTGGGTGGGACAGTGCCATGGCGAATGATAAAACAGAAAGGCCTCATTAGTGAGCCACAGACTGAGCATAGAAGACGCGATGTAAAATCTCTTATTCAGAACCGGGCTGAAATGAGCGTGTCGTCAACGCCACACAGCCATTCGTTCATTCGTCTGACGTTTCACCGTACGTCGCAAGTTAACCCCGGATTGCCATGCAGTCAGCGTCAAAGCTATTCCTGTTCAGTGTGCTCGGGTTTATTCATTCTACCAATGTGATTCGGACCTAGTGTAGTAGTGTACTTCTGATCAGAATCTATCTGTTTTACCTATCTTTATGCATGGGTTTCCCGCAAGCAAACGAATAAAATTCAGATATCAGTACTCGAATATCCAAAAGTAAAGTTATTTCGGACGAAACCAACTATCTAATAGAAGACGGCTATTGCTAAGGTTGCATTTAAGCCGTCTTTTGCATGATAACCACACAGTAGTTGGGCCTACATGAGTACCGCATATAATCTTGGTCACACCTTGCTGAGTTGAATCGAAAATAATCGCGAGATTGCTCAACTAGTGCATGATCACGTGGCCTGTATAGGCTGAGAAGCTCGAACGTAATATGTAGTTTACCATTCTCAAGACATCTGCTACAGTCATACAAGGATAAGAATGAAAACATTGACCATTTCATGTCATTCATGTTTTTTTTTGAATTCCAAAGGAGATAACATGACTTCCTTGTCACTCGACTGTACCTAATCATTTTCAGTGGTTGCTCACATACGTACATGAGTCGCGCAGTAGGACACGCGCGTAGCTTCATATGTACACAGATTTTGTACAGTTTGATGAGCTATTTTAACCCGATGGCCAACAAGCGATGAAGTTTTGGTCCTTACCATTCATACCAACATAATTCCTCATTACGAGCCTATAAAAGAATCAGTCATTACTGAAAAATATCACTACTACTAAGGCTTGCAGTAATTGTTACATTTTTTCGTAATTACCCCACAATGAGCTGCAGCTTATGTAGCACTGTTTTGTGCTTATCTTTGTGAACATCACAACTCGTTTGACCAAAAACTGAAGGTCACATGGTATCTTCGACCATTGATTGATTGCTGAGGATCAGAAATAATTCTGGGTCAAACTTCTCTAAATAGAATTTGTGTGGTTCTCAGGAACAAGCGTAACCAACCTCATGCATAATTGCAGAAAAAATTGGGTAGCGTTGTTACAAGCACTGTTATCTTTGACTAAGGATACCAAGCTCGGTTTTCACCACCTATTTATATCGGTATAATAATGAATTAAAAGCACAAAAGTGTGCCCAATTGCAGGTCTTCTGGTCACATAATGACGACCATGATCATTTTATATAAGGAGGGTGGCAATAAGGCATCACCATTCGCACTGTTGTATATCATGAATGATCGGCTTTTCACTGACTCTTGAAATCTCAAACGTTCCGATTACAGTATCAACCTCAGCTCGGCGGTTGCTATGGCTCAAAATAAACAAGGGCGGATTGCCCCTCTTGGTAAACCAAACAGATTGACTGCGTAAAAAAATAACAAAGTAGAAAGGAGAACCTATCCGGCACCGGAAAAACTAGGATAAAAACCATTGTCAAAAACAAAATGAGTGAATTTCAGCCAAAGATCTAGAAAGCCATCAGCAGCCAAAAGAGTTCCAACTAATTAAGTGAAGATGAGTCGGTACCAGAGTTAATTCTATCAAACTCGACATCTCTCCCAGAAGTTTAGGGATAAACTTCATCAGAAGTACTGTTATCACTACTGTTATTATTATTATTTATAATAATAAGTTACACAGATTGCACTTAACAGTTTACACTCATCCGCATGTCAGATATCGTTACCACAGCTAGCATTATTCAACGAAAGCATCGTAATTTCCAGCAGGTTAATCGGCTTTATACAAGGCATCGATATATTTTCACCTCTTTTGTGGTAAAACTGTTGTTTATTTCAAGCAAACGATCATTCCACCTCTTTACTCATTTTGTCACGTCTAACTGTAATGAGAAACTTCACAGCTATAGCCTTAAGTGATGTGCATACCTCGGGGAGAACAATGTATTCGTTTTCTTATTAGAGCAGGTATCCATAATACATGACCGCACCTGAGCTGTAGTTTGAATCATGCAGTTATTTTTGACTGATTAACAGTCTGCGATAACAAAACAGAAGATAACGATGTTCGGAGTAGTGTTCTTGAGGAAACACAGAAATTAGCTAACACTTTTAGGTCCAGTGAATTGAACTTGGTGTTAGTGTTAATTTAAACCAACCCAGGACATTCTTTCTATAGTTTTAGGTTCTGGGTGTGCGACTCTCTTGTTACCAAAGAGCTCGTCCTCCGTCT
>NW_008751880.1:748572-761902 GCF_000715545.1 Opisthorchis viverrini | reverse complement strand
TTTTTTTTTTGACTGTTTGCCCTATTGCTATCAGTTGTGCTTGGGGTACTGCAATAGGAGTATTATGATGAGTTAACCGTTGAATGCCTGGCGTAATAAACCCAGTTCATTTTCGAACATGGGTATGATGTCTCCTCGGTACGCACCCAAAAGTACGCACCATTCTAGTAGCCTAATTAAGATAAGAACAAGATGGTGGGACATGCAGTCTCCAATGAAGACAGCTCGTTTTCAATGCTGAGTGCGGTAACGTACATGGTGCTTGACAATTTTCGTAGAAAAACCCTCGTTCTGAGTTGCCCCTGTATGTAAAGTTGTCTAACACACGGTGGAATGGTCATCGTTCCCTTATTCATTTCGTTCACCTGATGGCATATATTTTATTGGGTTCTTAGACCAGGATACTGACGGTCTTCAAACGGCTTTGACAAAACCTATTCAGACATCGCACGAAAAGCAAACCCGTAGTAATCGTAATAAAACAGCTCATCAGTTTGTTTTGTAAAGATTTGCACCGTCAACATTTCAAGCGCCATTTCGGGGATCCAAATAGATCCATCGGATTTTACAGTACCACAAACCTCCAAATGATCTGTTGACGAGTCTACTAACTACATTGGCAACCACAATGGCTAAGTTAATATCATGAATAGACTCCTTGTGACCATACAGTAGTACAAAAAAGCAAATGCATCTTATGGGAGACTCCCACAATAGAACACAAAAAGGCTAGTTTCTCCTGAGGTCTGGTATTAACCTGGTAGAAGTTTGGAGGTCTCTCGCATGATTTTAACCAAGACCATCCCGGAAATATTCCAACAAAGGCCAGTAAACAGTATTCGCACATGGATTTTCCCCATATATTTGGCGAGATTTCTCACTTCTGTTGCAGTAAATCATCTTATGGGGCCAATCGTCAGTTTGTACATATAATAACCGGCCAGAAGTTTTGTTGTTATTCAGGGGAAAAGTGTGCATTCGGGTTGTTTAGATGATTATCGGTTTGTTTGGATAGCTGGACTGTTTGACTTTAAACATTTCATCACTAGTCAAGAGATGGGACCAGCTAAGCAAACAAGCAAGGCAATACCCAAGAATGGTCTATTCGTTGTGCTGTAGAAAAATTGGAACATTATCCCACCTTCTGAGGAATTTCACCCTTTCCCAAAGTCGTTACTGTTGTTTACATATCCAACACCACAGCTAATGAAAAGCGACACTACAGAAACTGACAAGTCTTGAAATAATGACATGATTTTAGATGTATTGTTGCTAAATGGCTACTATACTATTAGGGCATCTTGCTTCATTGACTTTTAATGTCAGCTCAAGTGGCATGCAGAACCCAGTTTTGTCGGTCCCAAAAGCTTCATTCGGAGGGCCAAATATGGATCATTTTTACCTAACTGCCCCTCCATTCTAAATTATCCTGCTGGGGAACTATCTGGGAAGCGAACTCAGTACGCCAACCAGACCGTATCACCCTAGAAACCCCTTTTGGCTTCCAATAACTTTGTGTAGTGAAGAGCTAATCTACTATCAGTGTAGTGTTCAACTGCTTGGTCAATGTTTTGGGGCATGAATTCCATCTGAGATTCGTGAACTAAGCACTGCCGATGAGTCACAGTATTGGTGGAAGGCTTTGTAGAGTTCCTCATCTTCTTAACGCAGATCAGCTTTACTTGCAGAAAAAAACTCTGGTAAATGTTTGATGGCTTAATGAGTTAGATATTAGAACTTTGAACCCTCATTATATCCGCTCCAGTCGAGTTAGGTTTGTAGTATCTCGAGCTACATTAGGGAGAAGTATCCTATTCACACTAGGCATCTCGGTTCTCATAATTCAGTATTTACGTTCACTCACGCACATGGTCCTGATTTAGTCACCTTGTCAGTCATTTACCGAAGAACAAAAAACCCCATGTTATGCTCTAGAAGCTAGCTATGAACAATGACCCAATAGCCAAAGGGCGATCCGAAGTCCGGAACAGTTGAGGGTAGTATCTATGGGAAATAAAGCACAAAAGAAACTCTGGGACAAAAGCATCATTATTGCCGAGGAGGAACCTGCGATCCCGACGATCCATAGGATGAGTAACTATTGTATATTGCACGGAAACTTCTAGAGAAAAACTTGAAGGGAGAAAGAATGTCATGGGTACTTGGCATTACGAGGTAAGTTGCCTATATAATGTAACTGACGACTTACTTTATGGACAATGTCATGTGCGAGTAACTCATTGGCTGTCGTGATAAATGAGGCTATTTAAGGGAAACGGAATATAGTTCGCCAACCCGCCAGATTTAGCAATGCCAAAGCTAGCAATACTGCACGATAACCATGATCAAAATATGACACCTCAGTTTTTCCCCGAGTGATTGAGGAGGCCATTTTATTGAATACAGCTAATTCCCACAACAATATCTCTACCCATGTTTAGAAAGGCTGACGGAAAGCAACGGTGATGCAATAAAGTGGCTTAGCTTTTACAGGGCCTCGCATCTAACCCATCGGTTTCATATCACTAAACTAATAATCCGGAGTCCTGTTACAGTGCTCCATATTGGGCAAGCTCAGTATCTGGCAAATATTTTAACGACCCCGTTTTTTCACGTTATCCTGTCTGTGGTACTCGTGTTTGTTTATCATAGGGAAACTGGTGTGAACTCTCTGAACTAGGAACGTGGTTCGTATGGATTCCTTCACGGTGCTATATTCGCTGCTTTCCTATTCCGATTCCCCAAAACTTCTTTGGCTTACGAACGTTACGTTCCGCGAAAATAACGCGGTTCTCGTTTACCATAGCCCGTTCACGTTTCATCACTGCATCGTTCCAGCGAAGTTCTGCTACGCCAGAACTTGAATATCATCTTGAATATCATTAGTGTCAGTGTTGTTGCAACCATGTATGTATGCCCGTACCAGCATGATCGACCGGGTCACATACTCATGGGTTCGGTTAAGTGAGTCTTGGACGTAGTCCTCCTCCTCCTCTTGTCCTTTTAAAGAACTTCAGTCTAACCGCTCCATCGATACATGGTTTTGGAAATGTTTCAGCAGTGGTGATAGCCAGTGTTGATGCACCACACGATTTGCATAGATTTATACAAACATGTTTACTTGTGAACAAAGTCACAACCAGTCACATTCGCAATAAGTTAAGACGTGTCGCATTCTCCGACGTCATTTGATCGTCCCTGAAAATCACCTCTCTTATGTAAGCCGTCTGAATACGCGAACACATTGACCGGAGCCACAACGCAGACTTCGACAGGTATGGTCAAGTGAAAATTAGGATACCGTTTCATTCGTGAAGTGAGGAAGATAATTGTACGCTATCCGATCGGTGCTCAGTCATGGCCACTGCCTGAGGCTGCATTACAAATATCGTGGTAGTGACAAGAATGTTCAACACGACAAAAGTGCCACTGCTATAACATACCGACTGTCACGGTAATGCGTACTGAACTACGGGATTGGTTGTAAAGACACAAGCCCAATTAAAATGACCGCTGTCGGACGGCGGATATCTGAACAGTAATGCTATGACAAGGGACATGAAGAAAACAAAATCTTGCCTTTGTAGCAAGTGAAAGCACAACGAAGATAAGGTACACCTATATGTAAATCTATAGCTTGAAAATGTCAACCGTCTCTCTCAATGGATTCCTCGTGGCCAATTCCACCAATTTCTTTCTGGAGTATCTGAATCAGCCAGAAAAGATTTTTACCTGGATTTAGCCTCATATGTGTACCTACTGAATAAAAGGTTTGCGAAAAATGTCACCGACAGTTCAGGTTCAACTTACTGTCGCAAAACCTCATGGCCTATTTTTCGCCTTTCTTCGACGGTTGTGGTGATCGAGGTGAGTTCTTCCATAAGGGACTTATGTCGTTCGGGATCCATTACTGCTCAGCACAGTTTGTATGTCATCCAGTTTATTGGGCTGCTGGAAATAGCATGATGCCGTAGTGGTAATTTCCAGGATTCTGGCACTGTAACTCCTATAGAATTTCCGACAGCTTCTCTTCTTCGTATTAACACACCACCTGAAGCCTTCAGTTCGTTTCGTGACACATATTGATTGTGTGCAACTCTCTTGCAAGACGCAGCGACACGCTACCATTATCGTTATTCTTACGAATCAACACAGTAAGCCAATCGGCTCTCTCCACTCAGCTTGAACAGTTGGCTTTCGTTGCTCTGCATCTAGCAAACGGTTGTGCGACCAACGAACAGGTCACGTGCACTTACTCTAAATGCGTATACTGAAAATGAAATGTGTAGCTGTCTGGAATGCTCGTTGAATGCACAGCATGCCGGCAACACACCATAACTCTTGGGTAGCAATGATAAGTAGGCAACACAAAGACATCAATAAACAGCGCCAGGGAGCCTGTGAGAACACTTTTGTGGTGGAGTGGAGTGCCAAAAAAACAGAAAGACGAAACCAAACACAGTGATCTCCCTAACACGCCCCACCCCACGAGAGATCCCCTCCTCGCTAAGAATACTCTACTCTGGTCCCGTGAGATTCTGCTTGAAAGTGATAAGTTGTAGAGACAACACCGAAATTTCCAACGAAGACCCAGTCGTTCCCAGGGCACGGCTTGATCTTAGACCAAAGACCACGATGGAAAACTTGTGAGGTGGACTTTCGAGTTTTTTGGTGCTAGATACATTTTCGAGTAACGACAAGACGGTTACATTCGTTTCCAAGGTGATCGGGTGCCAAATAAGACGACCTTATGGTTAGGGATGAGGTCAAATTTACAGACTGACCAAGTCTAAGCATAGTAGGGGAAACTAACAAAATATATGGTTGTGCCAAATCGGAAGATTAAGTTAACCGCAAGTAGTAATCGTAAAATAAACACAACACTTCTCCCTTATGCTGTCTGTTTGCGTTGAGCTCGATGCACAGGAAACTCAAAAAATACTGCAGCATGCTGTTGCTTGCCAGACTTTCGACACATTTTAGTATGCCACGCAAAACAACCGTGAATATTCTGCGATAACGCAAAGCACTAACCCGCCTAATCAATAATCAAAGAACTTTTTCAAAAATAGAGACCGTTGCATAGCGTTGAATGAACCTATTTGTGCACTAGCTTTGAACTTCTTAAATTCGTCACAAATTTGATGGGCTTCAAGATCAAAGCCGATGACATTCACGTAGGGCTACTACACTAAATACTAAGTAATGAACTGCCTGAGCTGGATGGAAAAATATCGAGTTTGACGGATGGATTGAGTAGCGCTTCGCACACAGCAAGAACAGGACATAATAGACGTCTCTGAATACCAGTCGGCAGGTCATTTAGCAGAAATGGCCTCCTGCTCCGCAACACTTTGACCTTCAAAAGGCACTACAAACGTACTACACAACCCTATCGTCAGTGACCAACCGTGTAATGTGGGTGGCTGGTATCCTGAAGGTTGAATTACACAAAGAATAATAATCCTGGTCCTGTGTTTCGTTGTTTGTGTTTATTTCCTTGTACGACTCTAAACCGATACATAAAATCCGAGATAATCTATTAGGGTACTTAATTTCTCCACCTGTCTCCGATGCATCCTCGTTGGCTGTCGTCCGTTTTTAAACTTTTCAACTAGCTCACAGTGTCATGTAATTCGTTCCAAATTCTTTCACACAATGGACCACCAGTAACCCTTACTGAAGAAAACATTTGACAACACGGCAAGTGTTTACTTGGACCATTTGTTTTAACTTTCCACTTTCGGATGTAAAACGCCCTCAAACCCCCCGGTGAGACGTGTCGTTCATAGTATTTAAGAAACCGTTACGTATAGCGTAAACCTCTTACCGCAAGCATACCCAGCGATATGCAATTAATCTTAGAATGCTATATATTGCTTTACTCGCATGTGAATCGATCCCATTGAATGACTAACCCTTGTAGTTTTCAGAGGTCTTTCCAGATAAGCCCCACCAAAAAATTAACCTCCGTCACCCAAAAAAAGATTAAAAAAAAGAGGATATAAAATTTGTACTTTTAGTTTTTACTGAAGAGGGTGCAACTGGGAAATGTCATTAATAATTTACATGAAAAGGTGGCGGGGCTTAACTTTTCGCACATGCGCTTTTTTGCATTAGTAGCGGGACTTATCTGGAAAAGACCGCTTTTCAGTCCAGGAATGTACATCATATACTCTAAATCAATGCTGTTTAATGTTACGAAAGCGGAGAAAAGCCCGTGTGTCGTGTTAATTAAATTAATTTGTGTCCACTCGGTCCAAATGATTTATTCAGATGAGTATTGCAAATCGATTTATATTGAATACGTTTGTACACGCTGGGAATGCGAACAGATGCTCCGTTTGGTGCTGGCACCTTGAAAGGTGTTCCGCAGGTTTTCCATCCGTTGCCCTGAGAACGGACGATGACCTTGGTAATTTTCGCATGGCATCCTTTTTTGATTCGAATCAGTTAACTGATGGCACTTTTTCAAAACTGTCCGCAGAGTGGAGAGCTGTGCACCTGGAATAACACAGAAAGGGATCTCCCAGTCTATTATTTTGAATTAGTCCACTGTTCACAGATGTTCACGTACCTTTTGAGTGATGTAATTAACCTATTTCGGAAACCATGAAGCAGTTGAAGCTATTTCTTCTTACTGGAGTCAGACAGCACGCCGGTCGGATGGTCAAATCGAGGTGTCTCAACCTAATTTACAAGTCGTATGCTAAATTCCAACCCACATCTTTGATATTTTGTGGTCGCTTTGTGTTGCCTTCAGGATTCCCCGCCAGACAGACGTACATGGGGATGCTCAGGAAATTCCACATTGCACAAAGGTGAATTCCTGTTCATCATTGTAGGCTAAGGGCGAGCAAACTCCTCGCTTTTCAACTAGTCAGGACGTACGAAAGACGGGACCGGATGCGCAAGAGCCGGTTTGAAAACAAAGAGACTATTCAGCATTGACAGAATCACATAATCCTTCTTAGCTTGACTTGATCGCTGTCGTAACATTAATGGACCACTCAGGATCTACGCGATATGGGCTATCTTACGCAACCCATCAAATTGAATCGATAAACCTTGATGCTTCGACGCTCTGCGGATCCGGGGGTTGCATGGGTAAGCGATGTTCGCTAACCATCATAGGTTATTTTTTATGTGATCATACTGAGCGTTTGTGTGTTGGTGCTATTCTCTCACTGTGCGCTTGCGGAATTGATCCAAGGGAGTGACTGTTTCTCAGTGTGCATACCGTAACCGATCACCTTTCTCCTGAGAAAAATACTCCAAGTCACATAATAATCGCCCACACGCAGTGGGTAGAAAATAAAAAAACATCAGAACCCTGCGGTCACTAGGTAGAGGGCTAGCAAGCTTTAGGAAGCACGCTCATTTGCAAACTTAGTTGGTTTTAAAAGTGATTCATCCGGGTCACAAATGAATCTATCGTTTGCATTGTTCTTCAACTGGATGCAATGCACAGAGACCGTCGTACGTTTCAGTTGGTGCGATATGCGAGACATCGCAGCATACTTTCTTGACGGAGCCTACTCATTAGTTTCCCGTCGTGGAACTTCCGGCAACTGGGTGAGTGGTGGTCCCTCAAGAAAATAAATTGCCTGACCTTAGGGTGTTTAAAAGTTGGTAGCGTGCAAAACATCCAACTCTGTCGAGTTCTTTAAGAAATGAATCCAAATCATTGGTGATTTTGAGGATCTGCTCGATCACACTTCTTGTCTGGAAACTAGCTACAGGCTGTGCGGAATAGGAACGGATTGCGTTTCGCATCCAGTCAATAAATACACATTCATAGATTAGAACCTCTTCTTTCATAACTCGCAACTTAAGTTTCAGTCGCGAGACTATTGCGTGTCGAAGTACGGTGTCCTTCGTGCCGTCTTCACTTACCTAAATTGTTTTTGTGGAAACTCGGAGCACTAACACAGTCGACCCTCTATCCGTAAGCCTCATCCTAATGAATACCGTTGTTTCCAAGACACAACATCCCATCAACAAAATACCTGGGGTCTTAGTGACTTTTTCGAGACAACAGAGGGGAAGCTCCCCTCTGAAATGTCTATGGATTATTCCTGTAAACCGAGGCAGTTAGAAGCGAAAGCCATGACAGCGGGCTTACTAATTAGAATTCTATTTAAACTAAGTGCGTTGGTCTCGTATACAACGTGGTCTTTTACGTCATTAATTCTACGTCAAACAGTAACGTCTGACAATGAGAACCTGGCGGCTTTCGAAAAGCTGGCCGTTGTTCCTTTCTTTATGACTTGAATGGCTCCAGCTACTCCCACCTATAACATATTATACATTCGCTCTGATCACCTGGTTCCTTCAGCAATTTGTCTACCCGAACGTCTGGGGACGGTATAGAAACCGCACCGACTCCTACATCATTAGTCACCACTACTCCCCGGACAAGTCCAAGCACTAATCCTTTCTTTGCTAGGTACGTGGTTGGCCTTTGATTCTATAACCTTTCCTGGTACATTTATGTCGAATCAGCTTTCACTGAACAAGGACAGTTCCCGAGAATAAGATATCCTTATATGCTGCATGGTTTCACTGCTAAATTTGTGACAGAATACACACACTGGCTGCAATTTTCCATGTTCGGGGCATATAACGTGCTGATTACTGATCACCTAAATCATTAGATAACTGCAGATAAAACTATCCCCCTAGACTTTACCACCTGCAAGCTTTGCTTAGAAAGTTTGCTGCACACAAACGACTCTTTAAACGTCGAACCAAAAGAATTCATTTATGTTTCCAATACGCTATCTCACCGAACATTAGTTTACGTAAAGTCAGTGTCCGGTTCGGCACCGATATCTGTGAATCGTATCTCTTGGTCCGGTCCCTAATGTCTCCAAGGGCAAAAATTCATTTCAAATTGTTCTACTCGCTGTTTGTAGGTCCAACCCATCCCAATTTTGAGCATCGAAAATACACTGTTCCTAATCTGACAAACTCGGTTGCGTGAGATCTCAAGATACAGTTTGTCAACAGACTGATTAGCAGTGCTAGTGTACCATTTCCCATTCGCGTAGCAGAAAAAAAGTCAACAGAAAGCCATATGTAAAGTGGTTGTGTTCAAGGGAACAATGATAAATGCAGGACTGACTAGCTAGCTTGCCGAAGCAGTCAGGGATTGTGGGATATCAGGTGTCTCCAACTCGTTTACACACCTGTCTCCAACCAAACCCCATAAGTAAGTAGTGGCGAGGCGTGAGAAAACCCCGATATCTAGGTCTCGGTATTTAGTATTCCGCAACAAGCTACGTTTCGGAATCTGTTTATCGAACAGTCGGTGATTCCCATCAATCCAAGCCAGGTTGCGCAACACAGTGTTGGTGGACTGAGACTCCTGAGAAGGATCTGGAAAATGCAGTGTGTTCAGTTGAAAGTAGACAAAGTCGAAATAGACGCCATCGGAACAAACAGCTTGGAGGCAAACTGGAGTCTGCAATGGACCAGGGGGTAAACCAGATTTATGGGCATGAGCCAAAGCTGAGGCGAAACAATGCATGAGAGCTCCGGCCTGTCGTTGTTCCGGAGTCACGGGGTCAGCTTCCGGTTCCAAAAAATCGGACCAGACGCTTGGCAAGCTGAGGTTTACCGTAATCAGGTGAGGATACGGGAAAACCCTTGGCTAGAAAAGGTAAGAACAGAAAGGCATATCTGATTCATCAAGACAGGGGGTTGAAAATGAAAAAAATGGGGAGGACTAGATAAATTCAGAAAAGTTCATCAAGCATTGATTCTTATTGTTGGCCTCCACGTAGAACCCATTAATTAACAAGTAGCGGTCTTTGAGGTTGGATATTTCTACCAAAAAGTGGGCAAGTCCTCAAAAGATCAATTAAGCAAGGCTTGTTGTATCTGACGCCCCCTCCCCTGATGGACCTCAAAAAATAAAAGACGTCCCACGTGGTTAAGCTTATTGGGACATGACCACACTTGATTCAGGAGACACGAACCCACATGAATTAGCCGTTTTCCGAGAGTTGTTTTCATAAAAAAAGACGTGATTACTTCAATTAGAAGAATTTCGACCTGGAACTTGAAACAAGGGAAGGTAGTCATTCAACTAGATGAATGATGATGACATTGATGTAATAATCACAGCACTAACGCTCACCAACTAACTTCGAAGCAAGCTGAAATTAGAATTTACTGCATGGAAATGCGGCTTAAAATCTGTAGATCTTATAAGCGATGCACACTAAACAGAGCCGATCATTCGGAAAGAACAATCTCCCGCGAACATCAGCAAAACTAGTTTTCCCCGCCCACAAGAGAGACCACCCCTAAAAGCAGATAACTTCTTTTGACCTCTTGATGGGGCCTCTCCAGTTTGTTCGGCCTATCGTTTTGCGATAAGACACCTGGAACACCAAAATACTTTCTAGGTTTATTTCAGTGAGAATGATAACTAACAGTGGAAACTCAGTAGAACTTATTCAAAGTGCAATGGATTTTTCGCTTTGACGCATATACAACGGACGCACACAGTGGCACCCTGACATGATCCTGACCGACAGTCGTCAGTTCCCGTCAATCATTTCATTGGTAACGAGTAACGTTTAAAAAACAGGGGTGAAAAGGAGAAAATATGTGAAGTAGACACGACTCAATACTGCGAACTAATTATTGGGAAATTGGCATATAGTAAGCTATCGCGGGCTTCTGACTTCAGCATTCATGTCCGTACAGCAGATGTGGCGCAAGTTCCCAAAAGCTCTCACGCTACATACTGAGCAACACAGCCCACGTTATGTAGAATTCACTACTATAGCACGACAGCAGTATAAACCACATCGGCTTTTTTGTGACTGTAATTTCTGAGTCAATGACATAGCGTTGTTTTTGTCATGGTTCCTCTTGGGAAGCGAGTTAGACGTTTTCAAAACCTTGATAATTGCTGTGCCTGACGGGAGTGTTTCGGTATACCAGGTGCACGGAAAACCAGAGTGGTATGTTAAATAGTGTCAAAGTACATGGGTGCCTGGATGGGCACACAAGCAAAAAGGCGGAAACGAAGCAGGGACAAAATTAACGCAATGGCGGGAAACTAACCACGTCTCCAATCCATCCATCTGTGCTGTCATCTCGATAATAACACGTGGACTGCAGATCAATCAAAGGAGACATTGGTCCGAGGGTTTTCGTTGGTAAGGAACGAAATCTACAGAGGTCCTGTACCTGTGTTTGAGAAGCGAATGCGGGTATTCGATCTTTGCCGTAGATAACCAGATCATGGTGTTCTGAAAACGCAATGCGCCGTCCAGGGTTTCCCCAATAATAATGGGTTTCTAACAGGTGGTCACGCGTTGTCCAGCGACGAGGTAAACCAACGTCTGAGCTACGGCAGGGCAATTGGAGCTGTCGCTCTAAGTAGGGCTCCTGTAAAGCCAAAACAAATAGTGACGCGGAATGAAGTTATTTAACAACCGAGGTGCCTGCATATCTGTGTCAGAAAGTGACAGTGAAGGGTTTCTATGACTACGCCACAAATAGTTCTAACCTGATGAGGTTAAGCGAAGTGTATCTATTGTGATCATAATGAAGTCACATGTAGTAGTTATCTCAAAACATTTGGGGAAAATTCGGCAGGGCTCATTTGACGTGACAGTGGTTAACAGCGACTGAAACTAAAGTATGGTAGTTGTCATCTATGATCGTCAAACAACATCCGTAAACAGTAGGATTTCATACATCATGACCGAAACACAGAGATTGTATTGGTGGCCTCACGAGTTACACCGATCAGTGTATGCTGTCAGGTGAAGCTGGCAGCAGAGCTTGGATCCTAATCGCACGGTGAAAAAGTCTTCTCAACGCGGGCTAACCGACCCAACTGGAGAACTCGAATCCAGTAATGCAATAATTTGAAGATGATTGCAGCTTGTAAAATCACGTCCATTGACTGAGAACCAGTCCTTCATATAAGAGAGGGGAACCAAAGTTCAACATGGCAAACTGAATAAACTCGGTACTGAATGTCTTGAATAATCAATTTGACAAGCAATATATTGTTTGGTGTGGCGCATTTCGAAGTGACACTCAGGTGCAGAATAGATGAACGCTATGTAACGTCTGGATAACAGCTGCTAGAAACACACATCACTCTTTAAATATGCTCAAGATAGATGAATTTTCTTACAGTTGCTATATGTCGAAGAGCTCAAAAGTGAGACTACTTAACTCGGTGACAAACGTACTGAATTAGTGATAATGTAGGAATGGTACTTCGAAACTAATCCTCACTTTTTGGCTGCTCCTCCATAAGCCAAGGAGAGGTGAAAGATTGCTGTTGGTGTGAGGAGATCTGGGGACATTTTAGTGGATATTTCGTCCTGTAAGTGAAGCAAACCTATGGTGAAAAACCGAGAAGCACTGTTCAGCTATTTCATCCTTATTTAAAACCGTCAGCAGTGCACATATGATGAAACTTCAGAGAGTCTCGACACCGCAACCTCTCGATCAATACTTTGAGCATTTAGACGTTCGGTCAGGAGCGGCCGCTCAGCACTGTGATGAACCCGCACTCATCTTTCAATCACGGAATCACATACACCCGATGAGTGAAACTTCACTCCGAGAAGTCACTGCTCGATGAGCCAGTCAACAGGCGTGACTGCATGAGCGAACGTTTAAGGGTTCAAACTACTACCCGGGAGGTTGCGCGCCCGAAACGCTCTGAAGTTTTATCAGGTGCGCATTGCAGACGATATTCGATAAGGATTTAACAGTTGCACAGTGCTCCTGGGCCTTTCAGCATTGACTGGTTTCACTTACAGCAAGAAATCTATATTAAGAAACAAAGGTATTACAGTTCTGATGCCTGATAAAGGTGGCATATAAAGTGTACACCAAGAGGGTACCAACGATCGACGGGTTGATTTGACTGCCTGAGGATGCGGAAAAAACGCATTGTGCACGATACCGTTTGTTTGGGTGGCACTCGTATAGATAGCCCATTGAAAGTCATAAATCACGATAAAACGTTTGCTTATCAACCGGTAAATTCAAAGCCAGTACATTCATCCCATAACAGCACAGAGTGCATTGCCGAAATCAGCTGGTCCTAGTTCCAGCATATAAAGCCCAACTTACTTAGTCTGGATTTACGATGGCGGGTCGGTGAAAATCACCTTATATTCCATCTCATACAAGACGTGTATACAGTCTATATACGGTGAAATGGATGCGTATCAAACTCCGAATTGATTTCAAGGTTAGTTTGACCATTAGCATACACAAACACTAAAAAGAGCAGAGCATACGATTAACAAACGTCTGAACTTGGCCCCTTACAGGCCTT
>NW_008751880.1:735503-747592 GCF_000715545.1 Opisthorchis viverrini | reverse complement strand
TATATATATATATATATATATATATATATATATATATATAGTCATACAATGAGCAGACTGGTGTGCAAAGACACAGTATATATGGACAGATGGTTGGTGGGGATGATAGTACTACCGGTTTATGACTAGCTGTTTGAAAACTGTTGAACTTGGCCCCTTACAGGCCTTGCAATGTAATCTCTATGAATGGGACTGTGAAATAAGCACTGAGCTCTGGTTTCAGAAAGGGATGACTTAGCTTGATGTGGCTACAAGTGAGAATCACATACATACGATGTTCAATGCGGGTACCTAGCTAAACAGAGATCCCTACAGAAAAAAGTGGTGCTTTCTCGCCTATTCTCGAAACTAACTTGCTGGTTGAGTATCCGAAACAGATTCTGGAACAGATATCGTGTTGTTTGCTGTGGATGGATTCCGAACTCTGCTTTGTGTTTCCATATCGGCAGGTTGGCTCGAAAACGACGGGGTAACTTGTCCTCGTCGGATTGCCAGACGTGAGCATGAAGAATAGCCCGTTCGACAGTACCCCGAAGCTGCGTTTTCCAAGCAACGGTGTTGGCATCATCTACTGAGTCAGGTGCGGAAATATGACGATCCAGTTGTGGCAAAAGACTACCCACACTCGGTGGGACTCCTGGTAAGACGATAGCCTTGTGAAAAGGATAAAAAAGGAACTGAACATAGTACTGCCAAGCGGTTCACTGTTGTGGTAACACTAAATAGGCATTTCATCAGTTACAAGACGGTATTTCGAGATGTTCTTACATGATGACATAAAACAAGGCTAAGGTCAGCATCGTCATCAGCAACAACGGTAGTACACGAATAATGTATTTGTCGTTCGGGATTACCTACCTGCATGATTGCATTTATTCAGGTTGTTCCGAACAACTGATGGTAAAACACTGAATTCAGGGATACTACTTTGGTCCGCTACATCAAGAAGAAATAATTCGGTCTCTTGAACTCTGAGAGAGACTTCATGCTTCGTATCTGGTCGAAGGACATCACAAGCGACATTCAATCGAGCCTCGTATCAATCTCACCTCAATTCTCAAATGTTGGAAACCGCCTCGCAAAAATATCACACAGGTGTATTCTAGACCGTTATGTAAATCGCCATTTGGTGGAACATACATGTCGCCATTTACGAACCGAAATGATGGAGTTCCGAAGAGTGTCAGTAGTCGCCAAATCCGTCACATTTACAGTGAACAGATAAGTAAACTGACAACGGAACTAACGATTGGGATATAGAGCACATAACCGAAGTCAACAAAACAAGATGTTTTCTATAGAGGAAAATGTTGGCAGCTCAGGTAGCGTAGATGGTTGTTGGTTTGTTCGCTGAGTTGGGTAATTTGATTGCAACCGTTTCATCACCAATCAAGGTGACATATTTAGTGCGTTGTTAGAGAACGTAGTGGTGCCACGTGAACAAACCAACGACCAAAACAGGATGTGCACAGTTCCATCACCAGATCTTTCTGCAATATTTTCCAGTGCTTACAAAACGCAATGAAAAAGACGTTGAGGATAGACCAGATTTGATTGCACCGTTTCATCACCAATCAAGGTGACATATTTAGTGCGTTGTTAGAGAACGTAGTGGTGCCACGTGAACAAACCAACGACCAAAACAGGATGTGCACAGTTCCATCACCAGATCTTTCTGCAATATTTTCCAGTGCTTACAAAACGCAATGAAAAAGACGTTGAGGATAGACCAGAGAACATTAAACAAGGTAAAGTGGAGAGCGCATTTCCTAATAACCGAATTCCATTGTCTATATAAAGTGCGCTAAGCCAAGTACATATTATCAATAGAGTCTAGTCATCGAACAGAAGTTCGGTCATTGTGGAAATCAGTCATAACCCGTAGCTCTCCCAGACTTGAATACAACGAAATCACATTTGTGGCGCTGAAACTTTATACTCTCGATGCTGGTATATCTGATTTCTCGGGTTGGAATTGGCAAGTTCGTGTCAACTATTTTCGGTGTTGTTATCAGTTCCACACACATTTTTAAACTGACCAATGAATGCGCCAATACCAAGTTGACCAATGAACATACTTGATAAGACAAGAAGTGACCTGTTGATGCTGTCACACGTAAAGCAACGCGAGTTGATGGTTTGTGCACCCATACTGGACTGGTCAATGGTTAAAGGTCTGGAGGGGGCGAGATAGCTCAGTGGTAAGGGCGCGAATTTACTCACCGGAAGGTCCGTGGTGCGAAATCAACCTCTGCCTCCCGACTTCCCCTGTCTAGACTTAAGCAACCTGGTAGTATCTAAGCCTGGCAGTTAGGCACCGAAAGGGTGCAACAGCTGAACAATTTTTTAGAGATCTGACTAACACAGTCTCCTGGCCCTCCATGTTGGATGTTGGAACATGTGTGGCAACTTGTTCTGAAAAAATGGTAATGCACACACACTTCCTGCCAAACACCGCCGCCTTGCGGTCAAAGGATTTGGTTGAGGAGCCTAGTCATTTTCCTACCTAAATGTGGGCACTCTGACAGTATCCCATCCCACGTACGTTCATTAATTGCACACTCACAAATAATTTCATTCCACATCGGATGTCGAGTGGTGCCATCGGATCGCCTTACTTGTTGCACACAGTAGGATGGGTAAGCAAGAATATGCTACTGATGACGATTCCCTTCTTACGCTTTCACGTTTTCCGTCCTCCACTCTCCTCCATCCAAATTCGAATGCTTTATCCGCAGGTCCCAGCACTAGAACTGACCGTTTTAATCGCCCTGCATCACATTCAGCTGCAAATTCTGTGCGTCCGACTTTAGTAATAACCCTACACACTTCGAAGTCTGTTTTGAATCACCGAAGTCCGTCTACCTAGCAGCCTTTAATGTTCGCACACTAAAGCAAGCAGATCAACAGATTGCTCTTGCTCATACTCTGTATTCCCTCTGTATTGATGTATGTTGTCTGTAAGGAACAAGAATGCAGGACGCAAGTACTTTGATCGAACTGACTGCCCCCCTCTCTCTCTCTTCCAGGTTCCAGCTACACATCTCCGGTGATGAGGGCTGTAGCTGGATATGCTGGGGTGGGTAATGTATTGAGCGACCGGGCGGAAGCGTCTCTACTTGATCGGATACCCGTTGATAGTCGCTTCTGTGTGGTTCGTTTGGCAAAATCTGTGAGAATTTAGAGGAAACGAGGTCGGTCGCACCTTCTTTATTTTGTCTGCTTACGCCCCAACAGACTGTAGCTCTGAATCTGTGAGACTTTTCGAGATACTTCGGGTGCCCGTCTACAGCAGGCTAAAACCTCAGATGTCATTGTGTTCGCTGGTGACATGAACGCCCAGGTAGGTAGACCAAGCGCTGCTGAGGCCCGACTGGGTCGTCGTATTGGATTGGACACGAGACGCACGAACAACGGGAATCGCTTACTTCAGATGTGTGCCGACCACAGGCTGTTCCTTTGCAGTAAGAATTTCCGGAACACTGGAAATCGCTTGCCGACATGGTGCCCATCAACAAACCAAAACCGAGTCCAAATAGAAAACATCACCGTAAGTTATCAGTGTCGAGGTTTGATCACCGCCTATCACTCCTTCTGGAACACCAGCGTGGACGCCGACCATGCATTTGTACGCTGCTGCTTTTCATTGAGCTTTTCAAGTGTACGCAAAACGCACACACTTCGCTTAGCCATTGAGAAGCCAGAAGTCAAACGAAACTATCACAACCAGCTGCCGGACGGTCCAATGTCGGATATAAACGGCCACTGGGAGAATACAGCCAAAGCACTACTCAAAGCTGGGACGTCTGTTTGCAGTACGACCCAGCCAACCCTATCCAGACAGTGAATCTCTGATAGGATGAAAATGGCTCCCTGTTATGCAGCGAAGCAGAACGTTTGGACCGCTGGGCACAGTACTTTGAACGACAATTCAGCTGGCCACCTGTAACCTCCAATCCAGAATCCTGGTCTTCAACAGAAAGGTGGACCGTGAATATGGAGCCGCCTTCAATCTCAGAAGTGTCCGAGTGTATTTCCTTACTCAAGCGTCATCGTGCTGTTGGTCGCAGTATCCTAAGGGTCGCGTGTACCAGGCCATAACGAAGGCTGGGTTGTTGTATGGGTGCGAGACGTGGCCTTTGCCGACAGATAATTCAAGGCGTCTTCAGGTTTCCGACCACCGATGCCTCAGGAGCGTTCCTGGTTTTCGATGACGTCAACGGATTAGTAACGAGGTGACTAGAAAACGGGTAGTTGATTGTGCAGCAGTTATTCAAATCGCGGAAGGCATCTAAAATCATCAACTACAGTGTCTCGGCCATGTTCCATGCATGCCGAAGCACCACCTAACGACACGAGTGTTGTTGTTTGTGCCTCTCTCAGAATGGTGCAAACCGTTAAGTGGAAAACATATGACTTGGCAGAAGGGCCTATAAGATATTACGAAGAGTTTGGGTGTTGTTGGTATTGTACACCTCCCAGAATGGGTCCCTGCGACTCCATCTGTGTTTGGCTGATCGATGCCAGTGGCGTTCGTACTATCAGTTTCTTTCCAGATAATCTGAGTGAGCGCTTGGAAGCATAGGTACCTCAGAATGCTTGACATAGACTAGCACTAGGTCCTCCCCCTCACCCACCCTTTTCCTCTCTTTTTACACTCTAAGACTTTATATATAATTAAACAGACCTTATGGTTGTACGGCAGTGAAGCATCAATGTCAACACTGATGTTGCTGTCTTTGATGGCGATTCAAAAATTTCCGGACGTGTGAGAGTATACAAGAGCTCTCTAAGAGCTTCCGTAGACAAAGAGGTGTAAGTCAGGGGTGTCCACTCTCTCCATTCCTATTTAATTTCGTGATCGATAATCAGACGAACGCTGGGAAACCTTCAAACAGCCTCTGACGAAAACCTTGTCGACCCGAAATATGCAGAGACATCGCTATAGTCACCGAAAACGAGGCGGTGATTTTGGATGAACTGGTTAAAATCATCCCGTCCTTTGGCATACACTTTGCACTCACAAGTCGCAGGGTCATGATCCTGGACATGCAGTCACTGAACATACCACCTACAATCCAAGAGACACCAGAAGTTGTGGAACGTTTTACGCATTTAGAAAGTTGTATTAGTTCTGATTGTAGTGTAACAAATGGTCTGTGCACAAATCCACAAGGCTCGGATCGCATTGCTAATTTGAGACACTTATGGAGTCAAAGCGATACATCCCTGAATCTCAAGGAACGTGTGCATCAGTCTTCAGTAAGGAATTTTTCGTTGTATGGTCGTGAGACTTCGCCTGTTCGAAAAGCGGAACTGAGACGTCTTCAGGTGTTCGAAAATCGTTGTCTCAGGACCATAGTTCGTGTGGGTTGGTGTCGAAGAATCCACAACACGTTAATTAGAAAGGGAGCTTTCGATTGTGCAACATAACTTCCATTGAAGAACGTGTCCAACACTAGATGCTGCCATGTATCACGCATGCCGAACCATCGTTTACTGGAGAGTGTTGTTTTCAGTGCGCAATCCAGAGTAGCGGAACCGAAGAATTGCCCAAAATTTGACCGGGCAGTAGGTTATGAGAAAGATTACGAAAATTCTTGGTGTTTTCTTTGTGAATCGCCTCCCAGGATGGGGACCGCATGACTCCCACTGCGTCTGGTTGGAGACCTTGCAGGATATGACTGCTAATCGAAGCCACTGGGGTTCTTGTTGTCAGTTCCTATCCAGATTACCTGGATGAGTGTCTCGAGATGTGGGCCAGCACTAAGTCCCCTCCTCATCAATTTCTTGTTGTTCCTATCCAGATTACCTGGATGAGTGTCTCGAGATGTGGGCCAGCACTAAGTCCCCTCCTCATCAATCTATATTTCTTCCTTCGCATTAAGGTTTTCAAATAAACCATGGTTGTAAGGTAGCGACGCATCAGTGTTGAAGACTGATGTTATGCTGTCGACGATAATGATGATGACCTGCTGATGGTCGTTCGAACGGTCGACACGAAATTGGAGTGTCAGATTAATGAAGAAGTCTGAAAACATGAAAACGGTCAGGATACGTCCAACAGTTACAAATGGTGACTGGAATAAAAAAGGAAGCAAACGGCGACAGGACGAACCACAAAATACCGCTCACGTTTGTCAAAATGCTTGCTTGCTCTAAACCTTTTGTGAACCGTCGCTGATTGGAATAAACCAAGGATGCTTCGGAGAAATGATGTTGCCGAGGGTCGTTCGCCAGACGTCGCCACGGATCTAGTCGTCGATTTCGCTCAAACTGAATTTGAGCAGCATATTGAGGCGTAACACCCAGTTCGATTTCCTCAGCCAGTGAGTCTTCATAGCGAGTGGACTCCAGCATATCCTCAGCGCTTCTAATAGGGTTGTTTGGGTCATTAATCACGCGCTCAGGTACACGTAAGCGATCCACCTTCATTTTCGAGTAGTGATTTCGCCAAAGATGATTGCGCAGACGTTCTAGGTACTCCCTGGGGACACGCTTACCGCGACAAAGGACAGTTGTTAGCCGCATCCCGTAAAAGGAACTGGCTAACTGAGCTAAAATAAGTAACGGAAATACATCGAGCATATAAAAAAACATCTAATTTCTTATTATGGCCAGCCATACGTTTCCAGAATTGCCTTTTAAATCGAACTGCGTCAATGGGGGAAGCAGATGGATGGGCACCCATGAAAGGCGGTTAACACCGAACGGCCCGAGCTACAAACCCATTATCCGATGTAATCCGAAATGAAAGAATCAAACGGCGAACATGAGGGGGCAGTTCATAAGTGCCAAGTTATTTTAGGACATCGGAAAATGCCAAGAATATCTGAATGGCCCGCACCGTCGGTAAGGCGCACCAGAGGCGCGTCCAGCAAGTGCCAGCCAGCAATAAGTTTTATCAGTAGAACAGCGGCCACCGAAAGTCGTCTACAGCATTGATGTACGTCTGGTATCCCAACCCACCCCACTTCACCCCGGAAAACCCAGGATGTTAAAGTAAACCACATGTAGGTCGGTATGGTAAATACCACATCATAAAATAAAGACGACAAGCAAGACAAACCGGAAACCCAAACCTGGGGCTTGAATTGACAAACTACGTAAGGCGGTGGTACTTCTACGAAAGACAGCGAATGCTGTCTGCCAGTCAACTCACGAGTAGCCACACAGATGGAGAGCATCGCATCTGAAAAGCGCCATCGGGACAACATATACACTCTTGTACACTTGCAAAAGAAGCATGAAAGATAAGAGATATTACCTGAGCCCATTCAATTAATCGACATCTCATTCAACTGTTTGCTGTCATGACAGATGAACCAGTGCGTTAAATAGCGCGCAGGCGAAAATTCAACACCAGAAGATTCCACAGGGGTGTATGAACATAGAGCTGTCACTGGAGGAAATTAAGGTAATATACTGGCTATATATTACGAACAGGGACTGACCTGGGTAACAAATGCTGGCACAGACACATCAGAAAGGGAGTGGGAGA
The DNA here is from genome assembly GCF_000715545.1 of Opisthorchis viverrini. Taxonomy (NCBI): domain Eukaryota; kingdom Metazoa; phylum Platyhelminthes; class Trematoda; order Opisthorchiida; family Opisthorchiidae; genus Opisthorchis; species Opisthorchis viverrini. The sequence continues at coordinate 740,091 of NW_008751880.1, read as the reverse complement.
GACTGTGTGATAATATTTACTTCGTTATAATACTACCAAGGTAGAAATAGGAAAAACACTATTTCCTCCTTAATACGGATCGAAATCTAGTTGCCTGATAGATAAAGTCAGTCGAACACAAAAGAAACCCTTCTGAAAGACAGATGACGACCAGCGAGGAGTATAGAATAATGATATAATGTAACTCTCCAATGCTTCACAGTGGATGTCCCCGACAATTTCAAGACTATCAACTGTAACCGACGGGGGAGATATTTACCTATCCTTACAGTTGACTGTCTTTCTATTTAGATGCTTCCACGCGTAGTTATAGTTGTAGGCACAACGGTAAATGGTCAGAATAGACAGGTTGTACTTTGTTAGTCGTGGTACCATGCGTACAATCATAGCTAGCTATATCAGGTCAGTGACAGAGAGCGTTTGTCTCACAGCTTTTTTTAGAGAATGGTTGATTTTCCGGAATTCCAGCTGAAAACCTTTTCTTGGGTGTCAGAAAGATGTATTCTTCGAGACTAGTTGAGACAGAATGCTCTCTAACAGGTGCACCGGAACATCCCATTCAGCTCAGGCAACAATGTGTTCTCCCTCTGACCCGAACCTTCCCAGGGGTCATAGTTAAGCTTGTGCAAGAAAGGGTTCATATTAGGACTCTTCTGCAACTGAAGAGTTAAATTGAGTATCTATCAGTTTACATCCTGTTAACCTTTCAGCTTGTTGAGTCATCAGCTTATTGGAAAAGTCAAGTCGCTATCCCACTACAATTCAGCAGCAGAAATCAGGTTCGTATGCGGTTTTTGAAGCAGGCACTCTGCGTTCTTATTTCGGATTACAAACGTGATATCTAAATAGCCTCTGCAAAAGCAGGTTTCACTGATGTTATATTTTAAGTTGTTCACAAAGTTAACTATGAAAGTGCCAGAAAAAATAAGCTCAATTGTTCTTGCAACACCACCTGTCAATTTGCACATTTAATGAAGCGAATTGTTACCAACACCACTGCACTTCATATTTTCAACAAATATGAATAAAATAATCTGAAGCCATCTCTTAGATAGCACCAGGACACGTTTCCTGATGGGTTCACTGACACATACAAGCCACCTTCAACGACGCTTGCTGGGGTAGGCCTAGCACTGCTTGGCCATCCGCATGTGCTTAGAGTGCGTCTCACGAGTCGTACAGGCTGCTGTGAGTACCGGTTATTTTACTGTCTACACCGCCCTAAACTTAGTGTCGTATGTGGTTTCCCACTGAGAAGCTCTCTTTTTATCGTTATCTGAAATCTATTTTGTATACGCCGTATTGTTGTAAGTTGCGGTATTTTTACTCACGGATTTCGTGTATCCATCTGCTACTCACCCTCCGTAACACTACAGACATACCGGAGTGCTAAGCCTACACTGGTGAAAGAAGTGACTGTCGATGACCATCATGGAAAAGGCCTAGTTGAATGATGGTGTACCTAGGATGTGTTTCATGGATGGCAACGGCCACCAGATAACACTCCGCACTGTGGGGCTCAGCTGTTCAGTTGCAACCACTTGAATTGAGAAATATGGAATTGGAAATATGGACATTGTACGACCCTTACGGACACAGACTGACCCTCATTACTCAGAAAGCAAACGCTACCTGAGAGAAAAATGGCATTTACACGTCGGCTGAGAGAGAGATGGAAAGGAGCTCGGAGTTGGTTTTAGTAGCAAAGCGTAAAAGGCAAACTACAACTGGAAACATCGGTCGTACTGAGGGATCAAAGTCAGAGAGAGAAAAATTACAAATTTGCTCAAGTATAAGTAGGAGCCACTAATGTGTCTCGAGAAGGCCTGAATTGATACTCGGCCAAGCAATATGGCGGGCAAGGCTGAATGAATAGACTGGCATGCACGGTGAAACTAATAGTTGGTTTCGTATCGAAAGTTACACCCGTTAAAGAGAGCTGATCCAGGAAAGCAAACTAACTGACAGCAGGAACTGCATTCCACTCGCTGTGTGCGTGCATGTGCACACCAAGTTAAGAGGGACTTAAATGCCCAGCTTCGGCAGTGACGAAGTGATTCCAGCTTCCATAATTTCGTGGACCTACATTCGACAGACGAAATGTAATGGTCCAACCACAAAATGAATAAACAAAGTGACGGCACATAGAAGGCGCCTGAGTAACTAAACGTAAAGTCAATAAACTATCCGCATAATAAACAAGGAAGGTAAACAAACACTAGTCTAAGGTCCTTGACTATTAGTATGAATGACTAACCTCGGTCGGATGCGTGGATGTTTTCACTATAAGATTTCAATCACTAATGTATTGAATGAAACATTTTGAGGCATAATGAGCGTTCTGGTTTCAGTGCCTTGTGTCAGAAACCCGTACTATTGTTGTTCCCAACTGAGACGAAATTTCACGCACCATAAAGTGGAATTTACATAATTCGAATGAAAATAGTGACCTTAGGCGCGAAAACAATGGCCATTATAATGCTGATTGTTGGTTCGATTCATCTGATGTTTGCACCACTCGATAATTGCAACTATCGCTTGTTTTTGTTGTCCACCAACTGTGTTTAATCTGTGCGTGATGGAAGAGGCGTAGCAAGGATGTGCACTGGCACCCTGCGCGCGTGTAACAATAGCTTTCTACTGTACTTGGCCCAAGACTACACACTGTGGTGGTTCCAACAGACTATCAAGAATACACTGAGGAACAATCAAAACGTGAAAGAGCTGACGGACAGACAGTAGGTCAGGTAATGACGATTGCACATAGGATGAAATATTCAATGTGATTTGAAAGGGGGTGAAGATATATGACTCAATCACTTGCTTTCCCGAATATGATCTTGCCATGACAGTGTGATCATACGAGCGATGGCATTCAGATCCGGCTTCAAACTCACATTATTCACTATTGATTGTGCCGTCCAGCGAGCATGATAAGTGTGTCAAGACCTTTTTCATTAAGTTCAGTGTAAGCAAGCCTCATTCGTTTTTTTTTCAACAGTTCACCTTACTTTACGTTTCTCTGGCAATTGCTTCACTCTTCATGGGATCGATGTGGGGGAAAATTCGAGGCTCACCCGAGTCATGTCCTGATGCTTGCATTTGTCGATCAAAACGATGCTGGTGTTCGTGAAATTCTATATTGCCACCTATACAGTCGTGGAAGCTTATCGGCCGATAGAAGACACATCTGTGACGGAGAGCCTAGGGAAGTGTAGATCAGTTAAACCATCATCTTTATTATCAGCTGTAAACCGTGCATGAGTGGTCCGAGTTGCTACATTTCCAAAATACTTCGACCAAAGAGGTTGAGGACTATTTTCATAAAGGAAACTACTCATAAGGTTACTTGAAATTTACTGAAGGCCCACGACCGGTTTCGCCCTTCTTGGGGCTCATCGGGTAGGCGCAGTCCCGAGTTTCCGTCAACCTTATGATCTACTTGAGGACTATTATCATACCAGAATCACTGGGTGAGTACATGGAGTAAACTCAATGTATATTAAAGCGACAGTGTCGATAACAGATTGTCAGTCACTCCATGTGTTACACCACAGCGGTGGAAAATCTATGTTTAAACTTGGATGTCACAAGTAAAAATCAATATCCTTCCTGGTTGTCTCTGCAATGGCCATCACACAGCAAAAAGCCGTTACTCAGAGACCCCGCATTCACCGTGACAGTAAAATTACTCCAGCAACAAGCAACGACCATGAAAATTACAGTTAACGGTTCAAACATTAAAGAGTACAGAGGAAAACCGGATACAAAACAGAATATATTATGATTCATTGTGTACAGAGCAAATCAAACTATCAAAACACGGCGTTGGAAAGCAGACTCGAGAAGAAAGAAAATCAATACAGAAGCTTATAGGCAATCACTGCAACCAAAATGACACTGATGGGTATTAGAAGTCCAGTCCAGATACTGAAAGAGACAGAAAAACCACACATTTTACGTAAGCATGAGTGATACAGATAGTAAGATAGCAGCAAGCCAAACACAACATGTAGTTCCATTTAATGGTTTACCAGAGAATACGTGTATCCGGTCAACACAGAAGTGGCATGGACTATGATTATGTCGAGACAACGGATGCAAACCAACAGAGTGCAAATTGCACTTCGTCCCCTATTTATCCTCAGCAAATGAACCACTGCTTACACAGGGTGCAAAGGCCAATTTGGAAGTTAAAAATAATAAAAAATCTGCTATCGGCACCATCATCACCAGCACGTTTCAACCTTAATAGGACCTCCTACTGTTTTCTAAAACGACAGTGAGACTATATGGTAGTAGGACACATTGTGAAGTGAGATGCCGTGCCACAGATAACTGTTGGTGGTTCAACTAAGCACAATCGCTGTACCCATGTGGGGAAGTGGAAGAAGGTACAACTTGACAATGACATCCCTAAATTTGAAGCAGAAGCTGCATAGGTTGCTTAATTGGGTTATATCTATTTGCGTCAAGGCTCATTTTGAGTCATGCGGTCTCTATCCAGTAAGACGGTAGCTACAATGCGACTGAGTGAAATTCATTGTACTCACCTACCTCCGCCATATATATATATATATATATATAT
>NW_008751880.1:726873-735084 GCF_000715545.1 Opisthorchis viverrini | reverse complement strand
AAACACTCCAGTACTACTTCCTTTAAAACAGCCGTTCAGACGCATGGATAAAAAAACAACGGAAGCCTTCGTTTCCTTATGCGTGCAGTGTATATTGGTGTAGTCTTGAAGACTGGTTTTGCACCAGTAACATACGTGTCAGAGTTTTACGAAAGCCTAGCCCCCTGATATAACGTCCTTGAGAACAGGCACTGTCAATGAGTCACCGGTAAAACACGTATAATACAAAAAGAGGTTACGCAGTACGAACATGTGTTCAGAACGGCGGTGCAACTTGCGCAACGGCAAGATTTTCTTTCATACTTTTTTCGCCACAACTAGACCTCACATCCAAAAAGCTATCCACGTGCACAAAACAGACGGTACATTAGACAATAATGCGCTCAAACACCACCGAACAACATCGATTCAATACCTGCCGGCTAAAGTCAGGCTAACCTAAGTACTAATAAGGGGATGGGGTAGAAAAATTCGAGGTGAAACAAATATTGAGTACGCTAACGCACTTTCTATTCGACGAACTCGGTTATGGATCTGTGGTTTCCAATGGTACAAAACGAAACCCAGATCTACAACAAAATGTTTAGACTCGACTGTCTTCAGAGATATTCGGTCATTGACACAGTCCACACATAGTTTTGCACGACATACTTAGCAAAAAGCAAAAAAGTTGTCCAGTTGGTTCCAAGCGTTTGTATCGCCACCTAACTGGGGAGCCCTGACTGGTGGGTCAAACGATTGTCACAACTGGGACAGCTACAGGGTCGTCGTTCGATGAGTTGGGCGAACCAAACACAGCTCAAGCGTGAACACGTTAGCCTATTCAGACGTGAATAATCAGATGCGTCCAGCGTGTGTTAGTGGAGTAGTGGTAACACGCTCGCCTCATATGTCAAGTGCATTCGAGTCGTCCAACTTCCTTAGTCTATGCCACCTGTATGTGTAAACCTGCCAGATCGGTAAAGGTCAAGCAGAAAACAGAAACACTCGAGACGAGAATAAGCAAAGATCTTATGTTCTCGAAAGTACTGTCTGGAATAAGGTGTTCAGTTGGTTCACAGACCACGGGATACTGACGCCAAAAAATAGGATGCCATCGGCCAAAGCTAGCTCGAATGATCCTATGAACACAAATCCAATAGTTGTAGTTCCTTAGTAGGGTAAGCACCCACGTGTGCACAAAATTCACACACATCTCGTCTTCCGTCATCGGAAATGCATCTTTCCGGCAAGCGATTAGTTACGAAAACTCAAAGCAAATCACCTGTCGGATAGACACTCAACCTGGTTTTCTAACAACTTATTGGGGGCGGGAATGGCTCGGTGGTTAGACCGCGAATTTACTGACCGGAAGTCCGTGGCTGATTGATTGCACGAAGGGTCACGCGAAATCGGAGTTAGGCAATCCGCTCGATTCTATTTTTCTGCAAACAAAAACCTTGGAAAGAAATGGGATGGGGCCTAGGACTCTAGTCGTACCAAATTCCAAATCTGTAGAAGAGGGCCATCGATTGAAAGCAGTCAACGAACATTTGATCAATCCGAGAAGTTTTATATCACTCTTCCAGGAATGCAAGAAGTCCAATTCACTCCGATGATATTTTTCAATCTTTCCACTGCAAAGTTGACGATGGTGGACGAGGATCAAAGGCAGTTAGAAAAATCTCACATGTTGCTAGACCAGATTATTCTATTTTTCTGGCCATTCAAATACATTGTTTTATGAGCATCTATTGCCAAATACAAGTATCAAAATTAGGAGTCACGAAACCACAGACGCACCAATAACTAAGGACGGGAACAAAATCGACAAATATTTGTCAGATTTTAGGACATCTGTACATGTGCAAATCTGAGTCGACCTGCATCGTATATTCGTGTGCTAGCTCAGGAAAGGAAAAACAATGGTGAATAATTTGACCAAACCACTAACGACAAAAGGCTGTACCACCCATGGAATGAGAGAGGCTTGACAACGCCCAATTTACGAGAAAGGGTGCATCAAAAACACTGGACCTCAAAAACTGAAAAGCTATCGATAGAATGTACTTTAATAACAGTCTGAAGGAGCTGAATAAGTTGGAGTAAATGTTTAACGAGTCGTCTTCACACAAACGGCCAGAGGCTGGGTTGTGTTGATGTGGTGCGAGAGGCGTGGATATTCGTACAGAAGAAGCCCAAATTAAAATTTCGAATGAGGGACAACATAACCATTGTATACAGTTGTATGCAGTTTCCTTCCGTAGTTGCAGTAATTAAGACGTACGGAAAATTCACTTGATCGATCGAAAAAGTTGGATGACTCAGGTCACCCGCATGATCATCAGTGGATCTCCAGCTGTTTTATTACTTCCAGAGTAGCCATTTAAAGAAGGTACTGCTGCAGACCGTATAACGCTTGGACGGCCTGTTTTTAGGAGTACTAGTATGGCTTCTGCAAAAGCCGAAAAAGATCCGTTAATTTTATAGACCACGGTAATGCCCAACGAGGGGCTACGACAATGTAAATATACTAACGCGAGCTGAATGGGAGCATGATGGACGTGGAGTGCTCGAGCTCCAGTATCTCCAGTCAACTCTTCGACAGGATTTCATTTCGTTCGTCGTCAGTAAATAACCTAAACGGTCGAGTTTATGGTTCACTGTTCACAGGCACACATAGGTATATCATTATTGTCGTCGACAAAATCAGCGACCACAAACAGCACCACTATTGAACACCAGTGCTTCAGCGTCAAGCAACCACAAAATATTGTTTGAAGATAACCCCGGCAATTAACGACAAAGTATAAAGGAAAAGGCCAAGTGATAGTCCATCACAAACAACACATCATTCAACCCTAGAGCAACGGAGGCGTTCGGTGAATGACGTGAATTAGGTGAACAAACAATTTTGCACACTTCGAAAGGGAATGCGACTAGGTATCCCCATAGAGGAGTTGAGAAGATTAGGTCTGCGGCTTTCACACTACATGAAAGTATTAATCGCCATATCGCAACTAGGCTTCCACCAAAGTTAACGGAAAAAATTGCACTTACCTGGCATTTTTGGATTTCATTGTAAAGGGTGAGGTAAATTTTAGCCGGTTTTCCTTGTCTTTCTGTAGTACATATGAGTTTTCCATAAAATAGAGACTGACATACCACAGCAATATCACCAATATAATACTGCTGCATCATTTCCCGGGCATCTTCTGAGTGACCAACATCCTCGAATGGTTCGGTAGCGTAACCTCCGCTTTGTTCCTCGAGAACCGTACTTCCGCCAGGATGCTGTATGTCAGAAACAACGAGAATTAAAGAAAATGGGTGATGAACGAGAGAGCGTCAACAAATTGGAGTGGCGCGTTTTTCTATGCTACTATGAAGGAACCTAAGCCGGAAATTTGCATTTTCTCAATAAAGACACAGTTGTTCAAAGCTAGGATATGATCCAAAAGTACCAAACATATTTGACAATAGCATTTCGATCGCGAAATATGGACTCCAGGCCACCAGTAACAAAAATAATCTCCAGAGACGCCTCATAATTCAGTGATTTAAAACAGGATTTGAAAAGATAGTTCAGTGGCCAAAAAATCGTTCCGCTGTAGCACCCTTTCTGTGCTTAGTTGCCATGCCACCCGAGGGAAGCACGAGAATTGGGACACTACCAGGTTACCCAAGCCTAGACAGGAGAAGTCGAGATGCAGGGTTCGGTAAATTGGCTCTAATCACTGAACGCTCTCGCCCCCTCCAGTGGCCAACTGAGCCACCTCTACCACACTCCATCAAAAGTCCCGTCGTGTGCAATCCCAGGACCCAGAAGTTTCATGAAACGTTAAAAAAAAGCAATTCTTCATTGTTGGAATTTCATTTTGAAGGATTATTCAAATGCCTTTTCGAACTGAGTCATGTTTACTTAATTTCATCATAAGGCCAGGTGTGCACCATATAACTGCGGTTGCATGACTTTTTGTCGCGTTGCGTCGATGGGAGACCTTGTCCTCGTGAAACATGACAGAAAACAAAAACACGACTGGCTAAACGGTAGACCTGAAGTATAATTTTGATACGGCGCGGGTTCCACCGTTATATTCAGAAGAGTCTGTCTACTGTCAACGAACTCCATTCATATAGCAGTATTTTTCGGTAGACGATTCCGAAATGGTAGGCTAATTATGTTTAAAAAAGGTACTCCAAACTACATTAAAAATACGAGAAAGCTACATGCTTTCCTGGTTGTGTAGTCGCCCATTACATTTTGAGCAACGTTAACCTCAAACCAACAAAGAATGTGGCAGTGTATGTCTCACGTAGCTGTACACTTTACTGGCATTAAATGAGATTGTTTACCACCAGCAGCGCACTACTTTGTAGCTCATTCGACAGCCAAAGACAAACTTGGGATAACCTTTTAATACCCTGCTTTAATGAAATCCTATCAAAATTATGGCAACTGAACCAAGATTTCTAAGGATTACTTTCGCTTGCGTTGCGTTGTAATGCAAGTGAATCATTGCAAACGTTGTCTCACGTTGACCGTTCAGCTGAATTGTGAATTTCAGCTGGTGGCGCCACCACCCTTTGAAGTATGCTGTTCCGTTCAAATCAAAATCTCTCTTCTAGAGCAAACGTTACTCGAACATAATCGCAAACATGTGCATTACTCCCAGTAATCCAGTGTGAGCTCGCTGAATAAGCCCATTCCCTTACCGTCTCAATGACTACAGACTTGGATAGCTGTATCACAGCAAGTGATTTTGTGTATATTCCAAGGTTCCACGTCTCGGAAGACCACAGCATCCTCGCCAAAAATATGGGTCCTCTCCATAGAACACTGCAATCCAGCTCCCCAGCCAAGGTGTAATAGAAAATGGACCATCAAACCAGAACGAGAACCACCTAACAGATGCTAAGGAGAAGGCCTTGATCACATGATATCAGAACACTACGAAAAATCGTTCCCTCCAGATTTTTTTACTCTTCCCACTATAATCCCTATCATGTGTGCATCTAAACAGCTAACTCAGTGGAGACTGCCCATCTAGAGTGACCTATTCCAAAGGTGCCACTTACTCCCCTGCTGTGACTGGCTTCGGATACAACCTGAGTATAATACGAAAGTGTGCTCATCACGAACACAGAAAAGATGTCATTATTTAATGCGAAGAAAACAACGTTCGCCAAAACAGACTGGTGACCACGGTCGCCGTACTAAAGCCCATTCAATAACCATAAGCAGGTCTGATGGCAAGTCAATGGATGGAATTCTGCAAGGCCCAAGGATGCCGTCAACAGTGCGGAATAACCGTTTTATGTCGAAGAGGATAGCTTCTGAGAGAGGAAAGGTTTGCAAACTTGGTTTACTACCGAGTATCCAGCAACTGACCTTCAAAAGCTAAACGATGCATCTCATCTTCATCGTTAATATATGGTCCACATTTTCCATGCCAACTCGGCCATACATTAGTATGGGAAGAATCGGTGATGAAATCGTTATCATCCCCCTTGGAAAGTATGTGAAGAAAACCACCAGGACCTAACACATTGTTGTTATTTGACGAGATCTCAAGCCTAAATTTCGTTTTCCACGGAAACCCGGTGCCCACGCCAATGCGCTTCGGTCACAGTCAATTTACTGGTGTAACAGCCACAACGGAAATTCGGTAAACCATGTATTTTAAGGATTGACAAAGCCATTTGCAATCTTAGAAGTGAAGAAATCATCGTCTCCTCACTACCAGCAATGAGGAAGCCCTGAGGAATGAACAACTGTTAATAACGTTGCTGGCTCACGTTGTATAGATGGTGGCTCCTATTTGGTTTGGTGGAAGACCTTGGTTGCAAACTCTCCATCGCCAATCGACAGAATAATTCTTGTTGTTCTCGAAATTTATTGATTACGATATTATTTTGGTCAATTCAGTCTACTCAGCTCAGCAGGTGGAAGCTGCACACCAAGGTATGCTGGTTAAAGTTGCTACATCATCATCGACAGCATGAAATCAGTTCAACTGCTTCGCTGTATTTTGGTCAATTCAGTCTACTCAGCTCAGCAGGTGGAAGCTGCACACCAAGGTATGCTGGTTAAAGTTGCTACATCATCATCGACAGCATGAAATCAGTTCAACATCGATGCTTCGCTGCCGTACAACAAAGTTGCTATAGCTGACTTACCCTACACATTACAAAATTGAACAGGAACGCCGACAAGTGATGACTTCAGCTGAACCACTTGGATACGGCGGACGAAAAAAACGTCCCATATTTTAATTCCAGCGGCGCGATATAACATCCTCAAGTTGTTCACTGAGTTAAGCAAGCGTATTACAATCTCCTCAATATTCTATTATTCATCAAATCTCTCCTGGAACAGACTTCCGCAAACGAGTGTGCGAGATGCTACCAGTATTGATAAGTGCCTTTTCAGTCACTTACAGGAAGCAAATGCAAGGACCATTGGAATTTTACCACAAACAAGGACTCGTAAACACTGTTATAGCAGTAAGTAGTCCGAGACAATCGTATGGTAGATCCTACTCAAGCCACCATTATTTATATGGCACGCTCATCTCTCGTTATACCTCCACCCCCTCGAAATCTGGCACTCCAATATTGTCAAATTAACACGGATAGTACTACCTAGTACACAGGGCTAGCTCTAACACAACAATGTTACGTGCTTAATTGATCGTGTTGTTGGATTGATAACGCAAAAGTCGTATTTTCCAACGAAATAGGAGAAAGCTGTTCACGTGGTTTCGCGCTGTCCCCACATTTGTAGTTTTGGTCTGTCAAAAGTCCAGATCATTCCAAGAATAGTAAAATAGCTATCTTAAGAACCTTATGTTTGGTCAACCGACCAAGCAGTGTTTGAATTTCTCACTCGAATGCGTGTGCACACCCGAGGGTATCCGAAAAAACCGTGTCGTATTCTCAACTTTCTCGCTTAATGGTAGAAAGTCAGCATACCCCGATCCTCTGGAACCTAAGGTGTATCCACACTTCCAGATAGTGGTTCCCGGTACCGGTTATCACACACTAAGCTATCCGCATACGAAAGTGCACTCAGATTACGTAAGCGCGTTCTTCGCATCTGACCCAACAGATCTATGTTGGATAGAACAGGAGAACGGACCAAAAGGGCAGGTAAGCAAAAAGCCGGAATGAACAATTGTTACGTTTTCCATTACAACTTTTCAGTAAGCGGGAACGGAAAACCATACAAGGGCTAACTCGCGGGGGGAAACGCTGCAAGCAAGCCTTTAGGGAACGAATCGCCCGAGACATATGGATTCTAAAAGCAGTTTACCATCAGATCTCATTCTTTTACCGTATCCACCGGCTTGGGGCAGGGCTTTACTGTGTAGGTACTCCTTCTCAATTATGATCGACGATATCGTCTACGTTTCTTCAGGTCAGGCTGACGAGGGTGTGGGATTACTTTGCATCTGGAACGCCACTAACTCGGATTTTACCGTTTTAACCGATAATACAATCCTAGAAATGCAAACTGTTCTGGATCGCTTAACAGCTGGAGCGGAACAACATACAGTGCACCTTATCCCTTTGAAATGCTGTGTTCTATTGCAGGATCCGCAGGTCGGACCCACTCCCACCTTAGGTGACAAATGAGTAGTTGCCAGAAGCCTCATCTACCTATAACGTGGCACGACCGCTGATGGATGTACTGGGAAAGCGATCCCGCTTGTATCGCCAAGCCCAGGGCAGCGTACTGTGATCTCAAACAGCTGCAGTGGTAACATGCTAGTTGCCTTTTGCAGAAAGGCCGAGTTTAGTGTGTTGTAGTGCAGATATGAAGCTTGGTTTTACTGTGTCAAACGTGTTCGCCAAAAAGGTGAGCTTGAAAATGGCTGTCTGGGTAACTGGTACGTACTCGGTGGCAACAGTGTGATAGAAGCGATGAAAGATAATCGAGGAAAAATAACCGTCCGGTTGTAACGCTCTTTAGGCGCCTAGCTGTGACACCATCCGAAGGAAGCACGATGTCCCGACCTAAAGCTGCCACCTTGACGTGGTGGTCGGGCTTGAGTGCTGCAGCGACCGCGCGGGCTACACTGGCTGGACCTTCAATCCACAAGGTGCAACCACGCCAGGAAGGCCAAAGGGGAGCAGCCAGACCAAGAGCAGCGAGACCCCGTACTACGAGTAGTCGTGCTACGAGGCGGTCCGGGGGTAAAGTCGTACTGTCCTCTGCGACAGGAGTGT
>NW_008751880.1:723762-726125 GCF_000715545.1 Opisthorchis viverrini | reverse complement strand
CTCCTTTTCCACCCCCCACTTGACAGCCCACTGACAGTGCTGGATTTATGCACCAACTTACCAGCTCGCGCCTGCAATGCGCAGCTACCTACCCCCTGCCCCAAATCATCGCTGAACGAAACTGCGGCAGCTGCAACCACTGTACGACGAGTACGCGGTTATTACAACTGACAATGATGATGATGGAAGCAAGATGTTTGATACCGCCAAGTTTAGACATGGGGAGCCGATATACAGAGGTTGGGATAGAACCAAGGATCTTAAGGTCAGTGAGATTGCGCCTTAACCACTGAGATAACTCGATGGAGGGAAAAGTACGTGAAAAAATGGAGGCGTCAGCAGCGGCCTGTCCCGCTTACCCGTCCTATTGTAAACAGCAACTAAATTGACTGGTTGATATCACCAATCAACGGCCGATGTGGGTTGATAATACTGATAGTTGTGACGTTCGTAGTTGAATCTGTCACGGTGCCCACATCCGGACAGGCACAAAAGCCCGACGACAGAGGAGCGAATTTTGGTGGAAAATGTCAGTGCATTAATTTTCTTAAGGAACGAATCGCCGCGACTGTTCCAACCCCCAACCTGGAGGACCAGGACCAGGTCAGACCTCTAGCCACTGAGCAATCTGGTATGAGAAACTCTGAGTGTCACAAGAACACTCACCAGAATAACTCAATGGGTCACGGGGACACAACCGTCACACTGCTATAAGTGCCAGTCTCCTCGTGACCACCAGGAAAGCAACAAAAGCAGTGAATATTGACAGAAGCGGTTTCCAGGGAGGTGCTGCCGAAGGACCTGGTAGACACATGGAAAATTCTGACGGTCAATTAAGGGGATGGAGTGGAGTGCTTATTGTAGTGAAAGTTACGCTTTACTGCTATTTCCATTTATTCACTTTCACTTGTCACTTCAGCCTATACTGTGCTTATATGTTGAATAAAGCCTATCCTTAGGCGAAGTCTTCTCATTCTACTCAACGGATCAATAATCGATTAACTAAGTCATCGACTCCCACTACAGGCATGTTCTAGTTAGCACACTTGCCCACCAGAGAATGCCCCGGAAGTTCGTGAACATATTAAGCTCTTTGCACTCCCAGACTTCTGGACACGTGGGAGTATACGGGGAGCTCTACAAAAGCTTCCGTACACAAAGTGGTGTTCGTCAGGGATGCCCACTCTTCCCGTTCCTGTTTAACCTGATGATCGATGAAATAATGAGACGAACGCTGGAAGGTCTCCAAAACCCCGGTGTTCAAATAGCCTGTAACGAAAACCTTGTCGATCTGGAATACGCAGACGACATCGTTCCCATGTTCGAAGAGGAGAAGGTGCATGTGTTTTTTAATGAACTGACCAAAATCATCCCGTCCTTTGGTATGCACTTTGCACCCACAAAGTGCAAGGTCATGCTTGTGGACGTGCAGTCACTGAACACGCCACTTACAATCCAGGGAGAGGTACTGGAAGTTGTGGAGCGCTTTACGTATCTTGGAAGTTGCATTAGTTCTGATTGTAGTGTGACAGATGAGGCCGATGCACGAATCTGCAGGGCTCGTGTCGCGTTTGCCATTTAGCAACACCTATGGAATCAGAGTGGTTTATCCCTGAATCTTAATGGACGTGTGTATCAAGCTACAGTGAGCGCTGTTTTGTTGTATGGCTGAGACTTGGCCTGTTCGGGCAGCGGAAGTGAGACGTCTTCAGGTTTTCGACAATCGTTGTCTTAGGACTATAGCTCGTGTGTGCTGGTGTCGGCGTATCCCTAACGAGGCAATTAGAAAGTGAGTTTTCGGTTGTGTAACGGGTATTCCCATTGAAGAATGTGTCCAGCACCAGAAGCTGCGTTCGTTGGGACGTGTTGTGTATGCCTAGCCATCGTTTGTCGTAGAGAATGCTGTTTTCCATGCCCAACTCAAAGTGGCGGAAGTAGAGAGGTGGCCAACCTTTGACCTGGCGGAGGGTATGAAAAAAATCACGAAACGTTTGGGTGCTGTCGGTGCCACTCGCCTTCCAGGATCGGGACCGCGTGATCCTCACTGTGCCTGGTTGGAGACGCTGCAAGGTATGACTGTTAGTTGATGTCACTTGTCAGTTTCTATCCAGATAACCTGAATGAGTGTTTGGAGGTGTAGGCATCTCGGAATGATTGTAGTGAGCTAATCTAGACCTGGAAACATCCGATTCTCGCAACAAGGTGGTGTTGGTGAGGGCCGGTGAGCGAAGGGCCGCAAGGGCGAATGGTACTTCCTGGTTGTCCAAACCGAAGAATGGGGTTTGGTTGAGGTACTCCACCTTGACTGTTTGACTCAAGTCTGACGCTCAAAGCAGTGAAACGATGTGACGCCTTGTTTGGGA
>NW_008751880.1:713952-721775 GCF_000715545.1 Opisthorchis viverrini | reverse complement strand
GAAACAGACCGAAAACGAGCATATCAGAAAATGCTCAGAATCTTCTGATGCAACAGCAACGCACTCGTCCCTACAATTTACGTAGCCGCGAAGTCTAGATCAGGTGTTACAAACTTTCTTGCGTCCACGACGAAACGTTATTTCAGTGTTCCATTCAGACCCTCAAAATACTAAAAATTACTTTAACCATTTTCAATTGTTCATCCGCACTACGTTCATTTTCTGTTACCAACAACACATTTCTTTTAGGTTCAACTGACATTTTGCCTGCCGGAGTGAATGTAGTGAAAGTTACGCTTTACTGCTATTTCCATTTATTCACTTTCACTTGTCACTTCAGCCTATACTGTGCTTATATGTTGAATAAAGCCTATCCTTAGGCGAAGTCTTCTCATTCTACTCAACGGATCAATAATCGATTAACTAAGTCATCGACTCCCAATACACTTATGTGGGTCGAATGTTGCTTGCCCCATCAGATTGAGCAGCTTGGAACTAGTTGGTAGGCGGCAACAGGTGCTACCTCCTGCTGCACTAAATGGCTGAATTAGCCTTCCGTTGGCAGTCATTAACGGCACTTTTGGGGAATGTCTCATGAGGGGTATGGACACCCATTTTCTGACCAGCCTGGCTAAATATCGCTGGGTTATCATCATCATTAACAGAATATCATCGGCGATCAACAATTATGTCCCACCACCGTACAACCATAAGTTGGGAACGGGTCTTCCTGAGCCGTCTGTCATTTGGGCACACTTCACACATGCTGCGGGAAGCGGGGCTAACAAGGAATAATAGGCGGTACATTGGAAATTGCTTTCGTTTTTTGCTCGTGCAAATGTGTGAAAAAATCCCCTCGCTGTTTAATCTACTTAGAGTTGAACACGTGTCATTTTGTTGAAAATTTCACCCTAACATAATCTTTGCGTAAAAGCTTCTATCAGCTGGGCTTGATTCCTGCGATGCACCCAGTCTGTCATGAGCCAGATCAATATAGGTTGCTCTGTACAGCCATCGATGGGCCACAACAGATGCGAGCGAAATGGGTGCCCATCGAACGTAAGGCGTGGTATGCAATGTCGCACTTGCAAGGCCTGGTTGCAATTTAAACGTACGGGTTTACAGGACGACCAGATAAGCCAATTATCTAACTCTCCTGACCCAGTTGTCTGCGCTAGCTGCCTTTACCTTCAGGGTGCTATGCTTCCGTAATTAACAAGAGAGCTATCAAAAACGAAACCAAATCCCCACTGCTGAATCAGAAAGCCTATTGCGAGTGTTCCGTTTTACTCAGGATACTCGACTCAAAACTGGTGCTTCTTTCTACAGTTCTCGAGGACACAAACACAAGGAACACAGCGGCCTGGACGAAAGTCTATAATGAACTTTATTCCCTGAGCGAGTACCTAGCACTATCCTTCCCGGGTCCGTTGGCTGCGGAGTTCATTCAGCTCTCTGATGCGCCAATCAAGACCACCACGGCATCTTTTGTGGATAGGCGCATGAGGGAGAGCAGGCTCATCATCCAGGGGGGGTTCAGAATAACCGCGCAAACGAAACTGGCCGAATCGCTCCTTGGTGGTGTCTTTACAAAGCCTGGACAAGGATCGCTTCACGCAGAGTGATTATGTAGGAAGGCAAACAAGCGAACATTTGGGCTTCTAGTCATCCTTTCTTCCCTACCTGCCATACAGGGGATCCCTGAGCGGGCTCTTAGTATTCAAAAGGCTTACCCAACGATCAAGCGAGCGAAGTTTTGGAGCAAAATTTGGACCATAAAAGTTCTAGAGGAGAGGCTTCTGTTTGACTCTAGTTCGGCGGACAGAAAACCTATGGACAAACCGATGGTAGCTATGGCCCCGTGTGCTCTTGAAAGCACGCCGACGCAACCGGCCACAACTCCGGATTCAGCTTCTACTGACTCTAGTTCGGCGGACAGAAAACCTATGGACAAACCGATGGTAGCTATGGCCCCGTGTGCTCTTGAAAGCACGCCGACGCAACCGGCCACAACTCCGGATTGCAGCTTCTACTCAACCAACTCAGACCCTCCGACTACCAAAGGCAGCGATGCTCGGGAAGAGGCTCGCGTGGACGCAACGCCCAAAGTACGTAAAGCTAACATCGCTTATTCCCGTGGCAGACGATAGAGGCGCAGCAGTGAACTCCACACCCAAGTCATAACTTCTGAGCTGGGTCAGATGTGAAGAGGCAAGCGGCCAGGCCTGCCGACAAAGTAGCAAGCATCAACCTCGACATTGGAGAATGCAGCGAGAACCCTACAGCTATCAATAATGTAAAACTACCAGTCTAAAGCTCAAAGCCGTTAAAATGGCCTCTCCGATTGTGGACACAGTCGTCGCCCATGAACCGACAGCCAAAGCCACAAGCCCGACAACAGCGAACCGGAAAATTCTTCGTACACCCAGTTGGTCACGCTGATCGCGGTCAACTCGAGGTCCACAAAACAGGAAAAAAAAGCGACTGAAGTCAAACAAACCACATGAACTTCGCTAAATCAGAAAGCTATTGACTAGCTTCAAGGTGGTTTTCTGCGAAAACGAGCCCAATTGGAGCGCCTCCAAAAGGAACACTCCTTGTTGCTACCACCCAACGCACATGGCCTCACAGAGACACATTATCGATCAAACCGCGCCAAAATGCCCAAGAAACCAAACAGACACATGTTTGTCCCAAGTCCTCGAACAACAGCAAACCTGGTCATCCAAAGAGCGATATTGAACGAGCTAGAAGTAGCTGCGGACGACATTTTCGCTCACAAAGAGAGCAAACCTACAGCCCCCTACAGTTCGCGTAAATCGGACTCTCGAGGGGTGGAAAAGACCTGCAGATGGAAAGCAACGCAGAGTGATTATGTAGGAAGGCAAACAAGCGAACATTTGGGCTTCTAGTCATCCTTTCTTCCCTACCTGCCATACAGGGGATCCCTGAGCGGGCTCTTAGTATTCAAAAGGCTTACCCAACGATCAAGCGAGCGAAGTTTTGGAGCAAAATTTGGACCATAAAAGTTCTAGAGGAGAGGCTTCTGTTTGACTCTAGTTCGGCGGACAGAAAACCTATGGACAAACCGATGGTAGCTATGGCCCCGTGTGCTCTTGAAAGCACGCCGACGCAACCGGCCACAACTCCGGATTGCAGCTTCTACTCAACCAACTCAGACCCTCCGACTACCAAAGGCAGCGATGCTCGGGAAGAGGCTCGCGTGGACGCAACGCCCAAAGTACGTAAAGCTAACATCGCTTATTCCCGTGGCAGACGATAGAGGCGCAGCAGTGAACTCCACACCCAAGTCATAACTTCTGAGCTGGGTCAGATGTGAAGAGGCAAGCGGCCAGGCCTGCCGACAAAGTAGCAAGCATCAACCTCGACATTGGAGAATGCAGCGAGAACCCTACAGCTATCAATAATGTAAAACTACCAGTCTAAAGCTCAAAGCCGTTAAAATGGCCTCTCCGATTGTGGACACAGTCGTCGCCCATGAACCGACAGCCAAAGCCACAAGCCCGACAACAGCGAACCGGAAAATTCTTCGTACACCCAGTTGGTCACGCTGATCGCGGTCAACTCGAGGTCCACAAAACAGGAAAAAAAAGCGACTGAAGTCAAACAAACCACATGAACTTCGCTAAATCAGAAAGCTATTGACTAGCTTCAAGGTGGTTTTCTGCGAAAACGAGCCCAATTGGAGCGCCTCCAAAAGGAACACTCCTTGTTGCTACCACCCAACGCACATGGCCTCTCAGAGACACATTATCGATCAAACCGCGCCAAAATGCCCAAGAAACCAAACAGACACATGTTTGTCCCAAGTCCTCGAACAACAGCAAACCTGGTCATCCAAAGAGCGATATTGAACGAGCTACAAGTAGCTGCGGACGACATTTTCGCTCACAAAGAGAGCAAACCTACAGCCCCCTACAGTTCGCGTAAATCGGACTCTCGAGGGGTGGAAAAGACCTGCAGATGGAAAGCAGCTCTCGAAACCACCAAGGCAGGAAGCATGCAAGTATGCTACAGAGGCCTATTCGGAACCTTGGACTCAAACCCGGCTCACAGCTATTAAATCTGCTAACCCCTCTGGCAGCACACCTCTCGGATCCCCATCTCTGGAGGCAGCACACCTCTCGGATCTCCACCTCTGGAGGCAGCAGAGACAGTGTTGAAATGCTTCTCCACGAAGTGCTCCAGTCTTTTCAACAAACTTCGCAATATCAAACAGTCAGCTTGCCTTGAACAACCTTCCATAATCGCACTCACAGAGACCTGGTTGACAGCAGATGTCTCGAAGAGATCGATGGACAGTTACTCTTTTTTGAGCTGACTCAAAATGTGGGACGACCGGTAGGGTTGTCTTACATTTACATGCGGCCCTTCTCATCCTCTCCGCTATCACTCCTGCACCTTTTTGCGATACACTGTGGATCCAAGTCCTGCTGCGCGGGACCGATTCTCTTCTTCTCAGCGTTGTCTGCCGTTGTGCCTAGAGTCCTCCGGAAGATGATCAAGTCCTCATACAAAACCCTTGAGCGACTCTCTTCCAGGTACTACTTCACAATCTCTTATTGGTAGGTTATTTTGACGCCACCAAGGCCTCCTGGATGGAGGATGGATGCATCGAGTCCAGTGGACATTTTGCAGCGGCTCCGACCAAAGTCTTTCAACAGAGCGCTTGGACTCAACATGACCCACCAGATGCCGAACAGACCACCTACCATCCATCTTGGATTTGGTCATCACCAACGAAAGACGCTTCGCTGGTCAGGTGTTAATTAACGTTCAAATGGGGCATAGTGACCACTGTGTGCTGAACTTTGATTTATTCTGCTACTGGGCCAAAAATCCCGGAATCCAAGCGTGGATTCGAAACTTCTGCCGTGAAGACTTTTCAAAACTGCGCATCTTTCTTGATCAATTTAAACCGGAACCACCTTCAGTAGAAGTAATACCAGACCATTGTCCAGAAAGTTCACAAGGCTGACACGAAGTTCTTCACACAAAAACGGTACGAAATCGGATGGGCTGCAAACTATCTAGAAGGATTCGACGTCGTCCGGATAAGAGGTCTCAACTATCTTTTTCAAAAAGTTGAACACAGGAGATAAAGAAGATGAGCTGGCGTTTCATAAAATACGGAACCGCTGTAGGTCAGAAATCCACCAGTGGAACAGACGAAAACAAGCAACCAAAAATGTGCTATTTATGTACAGGCAAGGTGATGGAACGCACTCCAAAGCGGACAATATAGACGAACATACTACCAGCAACCTGATATTCACAATTCAACACGAATTCCCCCGTACCTTCTTGCTTGACGAACATGCTCGTTTTTATGGACATCTTGACCTAAGCTAAGGACGAAGAATTCATATCGAATATCATATTCCTCGATTTCTCGAAAGCATTCAGTTGAGTCCCACAGGCCCCGCTGTTTCACAAACTCGAGCCTTAGGGGATTCAAGGGGAAATTGTACGCTGGATTAGTGCCTTCTTATCAGAAAAACACTCCCAGTAACAGTAGGCTCGACCTACTCTTCTCCGGCGTCGGTCTCCATTGAAGTTTCCCAAGGCTCCGTTTAAGGGCCACCGCTGTTGGCGGTCTACGTCAACGACCTTCCAGACGTTCTTTCAAATATATGCCTACTTTTGCGGACGACTGGGGTTGACATGCCAGTGCCCCCCCCCAAATGGATGTAGATGTTCTAGAGCAATGCTCTTTGAACTAGCATATTTCTCTGAATGAAGGAAAGTGTGTCCATGTAATTCGGAAAGGATTCAGCGAATGCCCTTGTCGTGCACGGACCAGAAGACACCACAAGGATAGATGGCAAAAAGGATTTGGGTATCTGGCTCTTTCCAAACATGTCCTTTCCACTGCACCATGGAAAATAGGCTCAAAAAGCATCCGCCGTTCTACGGATGATTCAGTGCACGTTCTCCCGTATGACTCGCATGAACATTCAAATACTCTATGGGACCTACATTAGAATGCCTTCTGAATAGGCCAACCAAGTTGTCTACTCAGGACGCAAGAAGGATATAATCCTCATTGAGCGTGTCCAACGAGTTCCAACGAAAGTGGCTGCCGGCCTTATATCCGTGAACTATGAAACGCGTCTGGCGGCGGCTACCCTTTCTCCTGGAGTATCGTCTCCTACGAGGAGACCCGATACCTACTTATGCTCTGTTTGAACAAGGTTTGGCCATAAAAGATTTTTATCGTTGGCCCAGTAAACGCACGGCAGTAACATGGTAAGAAGATTTTCAAGCTCAGAACAGACAATTTCATTAGGCCAATTTTTTCTCATTTCAGGAAGTTGGTGCGTGGAATAACCTTCCTGGTCTACTGCAGTCTAGAGATTATCCAACTTTTGAAACACTAGCAGTGAATTCTCTCACCCAACCGTTTCAGATGAGTTACGCACGCTGTGGAAATCCCCCATATGACGATAAAGTACAACATTTAATAAAATCATCTGTGACCAAAATTATTCGCACAAAAGCAAGTAGAAAAATGAGGTTAGTTAGATCAACCAATGAACACCACAGGGTAGACCTGTATTCAATGCTGCACAATATTTACCTCTTGGGAAAACTGCGACAGGTCGTACACCTTGTCATGTATAACAACCCACAGGTCGTCTGGCTTGTTATGCTTCTTCACCTCTTCGAGGGTGAATACTTTGGTCTCAGACATCGTAGAGCTTGTACGTAACGCGGGACTAAGGAAATGATCGAGCTACAGTGAAATCAAAATCTATCCTGTAATCAAAATAATTTATTCTCTCATCGGTCCCAACAACTCCAGTGTACCGGCGACACTGTACAGGACAACCAATGGGCACTGCGCAAACAGTATGACAACCCACGTGGAAATGATCCTCCAACATTGAACTCTCATTGGTCGAGAGCTAGCGCCGTCACAAACCGTTCACTTGGCGCTCAGTATTCTCACAGGGGAACTGAATTCTCGAACAATATGACGTGTCCCTGGTGGATTAAAGCAATCAGGAAATTGAATTGAGGGTAACAGTCCAAACGTTCAAGCCCCATTTAGGCATCTCGGGGTCTCATCGGTGGTGGGAAATCATCCTACAAGACTTTTCAACCAGAGTCACGTTTGCTCCAGTGAACAATGAAATTTGATGAGCTGCATAAACGTGAAGGCATATTAGAATGATTTTTGGTTTGAGCATATATGCGACAAAATTCAACACTGAGGCGCAGAAGATTTTACTCCACTAGTAAAGCTTTCGCAGCTGAGACAATTGTGCGGTTAATGGGCACTTTCAAAATTAATTTTGCACGAAACTATGTGGAGTTAGTACAATCGGGTTGTGTTTTCCAGCGATACGTTTCTCGTAAATTTTTCTTAAATCAAGCTACTTTTCAAGGTCACCGATTGCCACCCATTCACATGGATAAAGCGCGAAGTCGACACTGGTGTTTTGTACCTATTTCTGCATTAATTACAACACTATGAATTTCGTCAAATGCATAATCGTTTTTGGTTTGAATACGAAAAACTACGAAAACGCCCACTTGTACAATTTCACACAATACAAACGTAGTCACGTGCTTCGACTCCCTCTTCTGATTTCGCTCGCGCTTGCAGCGTTCACTCTGGCACAAAAACAGTCTTCCGAATCTATTACGTGCGGTAACTGTTCAGAAGATTACCTTACCAGCATACTTGGATTATTCACGGATTCACGGATTGATACACAGGATCGAGGCTTTCACCCAAGTTTACGCGTCGGTTTTGTTCTTGTCGTCCAGCGGCCACCGTTCACCATGCACTGATA
>NW_008751880.1:709706-710480 GCF_000715545.1 Opisthorchis viverrini | reverse complement strand
TAAACCCGTGCATTTGAAATGCCACCAGGCCTTGCAGGCGTGGCATTGCATACCGCGTTTGACGTTCGACGGGCAGCCATTCCGCCCACATCTATTGTGGGCGGAATGTTTATCATTGTTTATTACTGTTTATTAGCTTACCGAGGACAATGACAAACTACACTAAAGAGAGCAATTATCAGTGAGTCTGTTTTATTCAGCCTCTTTGTTATTGTACACCCAATCTGGCGTCATTACTTTTACATATTTGCCACACACTCCTGTCCAAGTTACGTATTGTTTATCAAGACCACTACAACTCCTGTCATATTTTACCGTTCCGCACTATTCTTCAAAAAGGGGATAATAGCTACAGAGAATCAGATGCAAATTCTATTCAGATTGTTCCACCAACCGAGTATCAACTAGCCCAACGATGGCCCCTCACACCCATAGCTGTAGTCGTTACTGGTTATTTTCACCGATTGTTGCAAACACTAGTCCCTTGCCCATGCGCACCGATGGTTACAAGGCTGCACTTATGTATGCTTAACGAATCCAACCGCCACTGAAAGAACTCCATATTCATAAACGTGTGCCTTGACGTACCATCATGCCCGTACTTCAAAATTATGAAAACACCACCAGTTCTCAGTCTGATTTCAAATTCAGGAAATCAGAAAAAGTAATGCTGGCTTCCGTTTGTTGCTGCTGCTGTTGTGCCCGCCTCGGTTGGCTTATGCATCCGGCAACGCCACAAACCACAGATGGAAAAACTGGCCTATCATCTGAAAA
>NW_008751880.1:706478-708563 GCF_000715545.1 Opisthorchis viverrini | reverse complement strand
TGGTCGTCCTGTAAACCCGTGCATTTGAAATGCCACCAGGCCTTGCAGGCGTGGCATTGCATACCGCGTTTGACGTTCGACGGGCAGCCATTCCGCCCACATCTATTGTGGGCGGAATGTTTATCATTGTTTATTACTGTTTATTAGCTTACCGAGGACAATGACAAACTACACTAAAGAGAGCAATTATCAGTGAGTCTGTTTTATTCAGCCTCTTTGTTATTGTACACCCAATCTGGCGTCATTACTTTTACATATTTGCCCAACACTCTTGTCCAAGTTACGTATTGTTTATCAAGACCACTACAACTCCTGTCATATTTTACCGTTCCGCACTATTCTTCAAAAAGGGATAATAGCTAACAGAGAATCAGATGCAAATTCTATTCAGATTGTTCCACCAACCGAGTATCAACTAGCCCAACGATGGCCCCTCACACCCATAGCTGTAGTCGTTACTGGTTATTTTCACCGATTGTTGCAAACACTAGTCCCTTGCCCATGCGCACCGATGGTTACAAGGCTGCACTTATGTATGCTTAACGAATCCAACCGCCACTGAAAGAACTCCATATTCATAAACGTGTGCCTTGACGTACCATCATGCCCGTACTTCAAAATTATGAAAACACCACCAGTTCTCAGTCTGATTTCAAATTCAGGAAATCAGAAAAAGTAATGCTGGCTTCCGTTTGTTGCTGCTGCTGTTGTGCCCGCCTCGGTTGGCTTATGCATCCGGCAACGCCACAAACCACAGATGGAAAAACTGGCCTATCATCTGAAAAAAGGAAACAAAATAGTTCACTTGGGATAGCCCGAAAATACTCTGCAATGCCCATGGCCTACATCGGCGAGCATAATTGTATCTGCCCTCGTCAGAACAGAGGCTACACCGCACCGAAGATGACTTTGTCAGCCAAACAGTGAATACATCTGCTCGGCGTTCCCAGGGGTAGACACGAAAGTCTTCATCGCTATGCACCACCTACAGATTAGAACTGATAGCAGTGCTTCGGGGACTGGCGACTATTTCTCGTGCACACACTTTCTGTCCTGGTATTGCCCA
Organism: Opisthorchis viverrini; assembly: GCF_000715545.1. Classification (NCBI taxonomy): domain Eukaryota; kingdom Metazoa; phylum Platyhelminthes; class Trematoda; order Opisthorchiida; family Opisthorchiidae; genus Opisthorchis; species Opisthorchis viverrini. Next base: position 707,497 of record NW_008751880.1, on the reverse strand, counting down.
ACTCATGAAATAAACACCCGATTAACCAGTCATCTTAGAAGTCCACTCCCGCCAGCCCGTATACATCTGATTCCCATGCCACGCTCCTGCGCGCTTATATCGGCTTTTACTAGATCCCTTGTAATATAATATCGTATACTAGCAAACTCAACCCCTGGTAGCTAACCTTTTAAGTACAAATCTATCTACTTCCTGCTCCATTTAATCACCTGTCATCACCCTAATTGCAGCAGACGTCAAGTTTTTCTTTCTGTGTGTATTATTGCATATTATCCCATTTTATATCCCCTCAAACTCACTATGTTTTGCAAATCCGCTTCATCCCTTCATCTTCCCAAGCTTTGAACTTCGGAAGTGCCCGTTTTGGATGACCTGGTTGGCTGATATCGACTCCACCTGACCAATGATCTACAACCCCAGGATCACCAAGCGGACCAAGAATACCTGCAATCCCATATCGGTTTCGTACCAGCTTGTTTGCTCGACCATTCTAAAATGAATACCGCTGCCCAGTGAATTGTGCACCCCAGCCGAATCATCTCAAATGTGACGTCCGTCACGGGGCTGTTCAAAAACTGAAACATGTCAGGCAAATGTTGGCACGGCACCGCCATATTCAGCTTGATAGCGCACCCGCAACTGTTCCATTCCTCCTCCCAACCGAGCCCTCTTACCTACTCGTTTCATTGACCCCAGCGACCACCATGACATTCATTCCAACCTGTTGGACTACTCGTTCGAACTCAACCACCTCTGTGACCCCATCCAACCTAACCCTTTCACCTGACTTCCCAACAGCAGTGCAACCAGCGAGTCCGCTTGTTCTCAGATTGTGCCATATTTTTTAGACTAAACTTGCCGTGTTATCCCGATTCAAATTATCCCATTTCCACCTCCACTTTTGCTCGTTATTACTCCAGCCATTTACCCAATCGCCCAGGGTCACACATGGCCAGCAATGGTTTTCGAGTTTTAGTTCATATCAACCGACTGAGTCTTTGCATTAGTCGGACCTCATG
>NW_008751880.1:704091-706016 GCF_000715545.1 Opisthorchis viverrini | reverse complement strand
TGTTTAATCAAGTACCTCCCACTGTTTGTGACATTGTCCCCTTTTCGCGCAGTCAACACTTCCCGCAAATACCTCAGTAGTGCCCCATTCTGACTGTAAACGCATGATCATGCCAGACGGTATGCCACCCACAAGTTGGGAATAAACATTATAATTATTATTATCATTATTATTGTCTATTTATTGGACGATGAAGCCATAGCGGATAGGCACGCCGTATATTTCCGTGCGCCAGTTTCACTCGATGTGCAACGGAGAGAGTATATCCGACCAAATCTTCTTTATATCTTCCGTAAAATTGGTACTGGAAAACATACTATGTATTAAATCGGTTCCATTGTCAATGTTGACCGATCCGCATGTGTGCCTAATTCATGCCGAGCGAAGGTACAACTAAGGAAGAGAATATAAGGAGGTTATAAGATCAAGTGAAATAGACTTGATTCTTAGAAACCAAAATCGCGAAACCTCCTAAGCCTCTAACACGATTTAGGAAACTACCGATTCCCACCATTGTTTTTCCTACCCAGCCACATACACAACTATGTAATTATATGCGGGCGCTTCGCCCATCGCCAGTGATCCCGAGCATGGCCTTTAGTTGAGGAAATCTATAAAGATCACCGTTGTTTTTCGTTTATTGCTGCTGAGCCGGACTCGTCCGGGTTGTGTCATTTAAGTGGCGGCGCTACAAAAAAAAGTCCGCGATAAAAGTGACCTTCCGCCCTTTAAAAAAGAAAATGCGTAAAAAACAGACGGAATAGCCTAAAGAAAACACGCGATCCCCACTGCTTGCATCGACGTGCATAGATGTGGCTGCCTTTTTCAAAACGGGAGTTACAGCGCACCAACACCAATTTCGTCAACCAAACAAAACGCACGCACCTACTTACTTCTTCCAGGAGCGGACGTATGCAATGATGCTATTACATACATGATGTTCCTAATCCTCCACAGCCAGTACATATGCTGGTGCCCAAAAACCTACTTCGCAATGCAACACTTGTCAATTTAAGCTGACAGCAGTGCTTCGTGGACTGGTGACCAGTTCTCTCACATTCAGTTTATTTCCTGGATTATGGTACTGTTCAAATCATACCATGAATTCCAGATAAACTACTCCACCATCTCGGGAGTCAACCCTCGTCAGTCCTTATACGCCTAACTTCTCAAACCACATCTCCCGTCTACATGCATTTACCGTTTGCCCCAGACCTCCTGTATTTCATTATCAAGTAGTTTCAGACTTACTCCCTGCTCAATCACTATTCTACTAAGTGCAAATTCCCTATTCTGTCTCATTTAATGACTTGTTGTGCCCACCCTAATTGTGCTAGTGAGCTTTTTCTCTGTTAATGCGCATCATCCTATCTGACGTCTCCTCAAACACCACAGGCTTTACTGATCTCATCCCGTTCCTTCGTCCTCCCAATCATCGACCTTCGGCCATATCTGGTTTAGACGCCCTGCTTGGCTGACATGTAAGGACAGTACGTAAGGACAGCATGTAAGGACAGTGATGGCCCGGCACGGTCATACCCAGTTTGATAGCACACTCGCAGCTACTCGCTCCCCACTCTTGGTAGTACCCTCTCGCTCACTCGTTCCATCGACTGCAAATACGAACAAACTCCTCAAATGGCCCTAGCCTCCTTAATTCTGTGCTGTCCACACAGATAATAATCTTCTGTACAGTTCGCTTTTTGGTTTGTGTGTTGTCACAGACTCACACTTCCAAGGGGCTTTTACACCGAACTCCAACAGTATAGCGACACTAGTGAGTCTCCACAATTCCACCGTATACCATGACTCTCGAGTTCCGCCACCATTTGCCTGAATTGCTAATCCCTCCACTTTATCCTGCCCGCTTGCGCTTTTAATGACTCTGGCCTTCAGGGACAGAAACTGAGAACCGACAAATGACC